>NC_080751.1:60013686-60316717 GCF_020826845.1 Diceros bicornis minor
TTAGCTCAGGGCCAATCTTCCTAAAAAAAAAAAAAAGAATAGTTTCTCTAGAATTTGCTAAAATGCTGGTGGGATGAAGCTGTTTTTATATAACGTTATCATTTTTAAGCATTTACCGCTTGCCAAGTATCATATGTATACACGTGGACAAATGCATGGACATTTCATCCTAACAGCAAACTCTCAAGAGAGGAATTTTCTTCCTAGTATTATAGACTGGCGTGTTTTTTCATTCTAACTGCACATTTCTGAACCGTGTACTGAGTCATCCTATCTACCTCCTGCCCCATCACACATTCTTTCCCCACAGGCCACTCCACAGGACGGTCAGACATGATCAGATTCCTGCTCTTCTAGGCATGGATTTCCCCTACATCACTAAGAGGATCAGGGAAGTGTGGGTCGGGGAGGTGGGGGCATAGCTTTTCCTCTTCTCATTCCTCACAGCCTGGACTCACCAGTCTTTTCTAGACCCATCCTCCAAGTGCCCTCTGATCTTCCTAGTCACTGTCATCCTGTAACATGGCTCAAGACTGCCATGTGAAGTTAAGCTGGTTGTGCACTGCAACTCCAGGGGGCGCCATTTACTTTTATGGTTATAGCCAAAGGATATTTTCTGGCAAGTGGCAGTAAAGAGTAGGGAGGAACAGGTGTTTTTTTCTCCTTCTTGCAAATGTGCCGTTTGAGATGTGGGGTTGATGGTGACCCTGGTTCAGCTGTACAGTCTGTGGCAGGGGCCATAATTCAGTCCTCTGGCCGTGCCTCCTGCATATCCAACTTCTCTCTTCCAATTATCTGAATGGCACATAGTCCTTGTTCCAGACAGAATGTTCACGATCTAATTCTTACAAGCTCTAGGTATATATTACTGTCTAAAGATAAATAGATTCAACGTTTAGTCAAGTCTAAACAAGCATCCTGTTCTCAACGGAACAGATTGCTCTAGATTTGTCAAGTCTTACATTTGCTATATTTCCTTTGCATTAAAAAAAGTTTGTAACATGATAACTAAATTCTCCAAAGTATGTTTATTAACTCCTTAAAAAAATAGAAAAAGAAAAAACCAATTCTCAAATTTCTTTCTTTTCTTGACCACAAATCACTTGTAATATGTTTTTTAAACTTTTTTCTGCTTTGTGATAACTGACTATTTAAACATGACCATTTTTTCTCATCTTGGTATTATTTTTTGGGAACATGAGCTGCTACATTCCTTTATATGAATGTTCTGAAATAGAATGACCACACCTCTTTATTGAACATGCAGAGTGTTTCCATTTTCTTGTTTGCTATTATAAATATTGCGAGCATCTTTTTGAACATTAAGATAGTGTTTTTTTTAAGATGAATTCTGAGAAATGGAATCATTTGCTAAGACAGTAGAAATATGTTTAACGATCTTGAAGCACAGAACCAAATTGCCTTACAAGGAACACTGTGTTATTTTATTCTTCTAATAGAAGCATTTGAAAAAGCTGCCTCACTGCACCATCACCAACCTTGAAACAATTTGATAGCAAATAGAATACCCATTTCTTAAATATGAATTTCTTTTTCATTGTCGAGAGAAGTTAAATGTTCTCTCACGTTTATTAGCCATACTATATTCATAGTTCTTTTGAAAACATTTGTTCATATTCATAGTCCATTTATCTATTATTGTGTGAGTGCTTTCCTTATTTATTTTCAAGGGCACATTACTTATTAATGATGTCATTTATTTCTATATCATATATTTAAAATATATTCCTGAGTTGAGATTTTTAATTCTCTTTTTTTTTTAGCTAAGAGAGTTTGCCACCTCAAGTAACCACAGAGGTCAGTGAAATCTTTATGTACAATTTTAGAATTTTATATTTTTATTGTTTAAAATAACACCTTAAATTATCTGGAATTTATGTGTCTATGTGACATGCCTCTATGTGGTGTGGCATAACTTGATTATACAACCAGTCAATTTTGCCAACCACTTTTACTAAATATCCAACTTTTTCCCATTCATTTGTGGCTCTTCCTCAGTTGCCAGGGAATCAGCTCACCTTGTGCCCAACTGCTGACTCAGCTCATTACGTCCCTGCTTATCTTTGAGAGATCCCACTGTTCCTCCCTTTGATTTGACTTGACCATCTTAAACATCATCTGAATTAAAAAAAAAAAAAAAAAGTTTTAAATATACTGTGTACCTGCAATAGAAATATTAAAGTCTTCTCAGATGTTTAATTTTTTTAAAATTTTATTTGGTAACTCTGAATATCTTGGCTTTTTTCCCTTAAAACAAAAAACAATAGAAAAATGCCAGGTAAGACTGATAAATCAGTCGTACTATCCAGGCAGATTAGGAAAATAGGATAGGGAGATGGCTGTTCACATCTCTAACAAAGGGAAAACTCTTTTAGGTAATTAGAGAAATTTGGGAGGATGTTTTCATGCTACCTGAAAACGGTGAGTTCTCCAAGTTATCTGATATTCCCTAAGGAGGAAAATTCCATAACCATAAATATGAAAAAGGGGTAGGTTTTGAGGCGTCGTGGAGGCTGGATGAGCATAAAGGGAACAGGAGTCTTGAGAATTTACTGAAGGGAAAGAAGGCTGGAGTCAGGGTGCCTATAAATCAGGTAAGAGTAGGTGTGCGTATTTATCAGGTGTTCTATTTCACCTGTTGGCTCAATTGTGAGTCTGAGCTGTTGGTCTGGCATTTAGTTATCTACATTTTAGCTGTTTTAACAAATCTATATATTTATGCATGTGTCTATCTTTTTTGTTTTTATCCAGAGTCTGAAATTCTGCTATTCTTTCAGGTATCAGATCATGTTTTACATGACCTAGTAGTGGCCATTGCTACAGATTTAGGGACTGTCAGATAAATAAATTTTGGTCAATAAACAAGTGCTTAACTTATAATGGGAAGAGGTATTATGCGGACATAAGGAACTCAGACCCTGGAGTCAGAAAATAAGGGTTCAGTGTATTCTTCTACCACACACAGGTCAGGCAATTAAACTTTCTATGCCTCAGGTGCACTCTTTGTAAAATGGGAGTGGTAATCATTGTACCTATTTCAAGTTTTGTTTTTGTTTTTCTGGGGTGGGTGGGGGATTAGAGGGAGGATTCAATGATGTCCCTCATAGGGCTCTTATTCCGGTACTGGGTGTGGAGCAAACAGTCACTGTGCATTAGCTGCTATAATAGTAATGCCCCAGCCTCTGGTGAATGTTAGACGTTGTCTTATGAGATGTGGAAGAGAGGAAAGATTGCATGGCCTCACAGGGACAGCATTTGATCACAGCAAGAAGAAAAACTGATATAGAAGTTCTTTGAGGGCTGAGGTTGTTCAGAGCTCCCAGTGTTCAGAACACAGTCCCTTGTCCTAGTAGATGATTAATAAATATTTGTTAAACTGGGAATCAAATCCAATAGTCTTTGCCTTGGTAAATAACCATCTCGTGGTCTCTGCTGGCTCTACTATGCAGTAAAGAGGGCAAGCATGACTGTTTTTGAGGTCAGCTCCCGTGGATCTCATTTTCTTTACGTGTAATATGGGAGGGAGGGAGAAGAGACCCTTTCTTTAAGCTCCATATCTGTTCTACAATGCTAAAATTCTCAGACTTTCTATTCCTAGTCTACTAAGACAAAGTTTTGCTTTCTGGGAATAAGAAGGACAGCACCAAAGCTGGGCTGGGTGCCCAACGGAATGAGTCTGGAGGTACAGCACTGTGCTACCTTGCCCCAAGCCTTGCAGCCTAATGCGCATCATGCTTTGCTCTCTCCCTTCCACTTAAGTGTTCTGCTGCATTCCAGCTGCAAGATAAACAAAGCATTTATCCCAGTCAATTTTAACAGCCTTCTCTTTGCACATTTGCATACAGCTTAACTTTCATACAACCCTGGGAAGCTCATAAAATCTCAGCCTGTGCTGACCATAAAAAAAAGAGTATTTTTGCATATTGCTGGGTTTGTGTACTTCCTTGAAGCACTAGAGGAACTGCAGGAGCCTTTAAAACTAATTAACAGCCCCCTGTTGGGGACACGGAGCTTTGCGGTGATTTATCCAGGGTGGGAGTCTAGACCTGTGCAGCAAGTACTTCTAAAGCTGTAGGCAGATCTGAGGGGATTTGTGAAGTGGTGTTATTTACGACACATACCTCCCACTACCCACTTTTTAGTGGGGAGTGGAATGGAAATATTTAATGCATCTCTCTCTTAACAGGAGAGGTAACAACAGGTAATTCTTTACTAACATGCCGCTGCCACAGCTACAGCCTCCTAGAACTTAAGGTGAATTTCTCCCTCCCCTACAAATGTTACTGTGTGTTCCAGAAAGTCAGGTAAAAGTGCCCTTGCTGCTGCAGCCTAGGTTTTAAAACATGTGTGACTCTAGGACCTAGTGCAGTTATTGCTGCCATCATGATTTGGGGTGCCAACAGTTTCCCTTTCTCTCAAACAGAATGATCTGATGCCAAGAAATACTAGATTTTAAAAGTGCCTTTTCCCTCAGGTAATTTTCTAGCTACAGAAGCAGAACGGTTTTCAGGGGCTAATTTCCCCCCAGAAGTCCCTGAAATGGAGTTGTTAAGGGCTTGGAGGGGAAACACCCTTGTTTCCATTCCCACCGACTTTGTCTGCAATGTTCCATTCTCAGATAAGGGAGTTTATTACTGACCAGCAGTGGGCAGATGGACTTGAGATCAAGCAAGAAAAATGAAAACTAAAAATAAATTTAGTATAGAAGAAAAACATAGAAGCATTCCTGGGAATGAACTGCAGAAGATCCAGAATGACTGAAGGAAACTTGGATTCCATCTGCATCTCGTGCTAGCTGAGTAGCCACTAGGAGTAGCCACTAGGGAAAGTTACAGCTTTGCCACCTTCAGTTTCTTCATCAATAAAATAAGAAATAAAATGAGACAGTCTTTTCATGAGTCTTAGGCACAGTGAGCATCCCACAAAAAAGGTTGAAGATGGATTTATAAATGGAAGAAGTTTTTTGGGTGAGGAAGATTGGCCCTGAGCCAACATCTGTTGCAAATCTTCCTCTTTTTGCTTGAGGAAGAATGGCCCTGAGCTAACATTTGTGCCAGTCTTCCTCTATTTTGTATGTAGGATGCCATCACAGCATGGCTTGATAAGTGGCATAGGTCCATGCCTGGGATCCAAAGCCACGAACCCCAGACCACTGAAGCAGAGCGCACTGAACTTAACCACTACATCACAGGGTGGCCCCTGGAAGGTTTCGATTGCAGAATTTCTGATGTCAGAGAATCACACCGTATTTGACCCATCTTTAGCTGCTCCTGCTCTCCCACTGAAGGCACTACTTCTAGCGGAAGCCAATGCACGGGCGGAGGAGAAGCAAATGCACAACCTCTTCGCTAGGCTTCAGGCACCACACTTTTATTAGACCTCACATTTAACAAACTCTAGTAAAAGCCAACACTGCGATGGCTTTGGGCACTATCCGTTCCCTTACAGGTCCACTTGACGTGTCTGAATGAGAGAACAAGTAGACTTTGTCTTTGTCCCTCATCTCCAATGCACTGTCACCTGTTCTTCCGCTTCTTCCCACATGTGCTCTAAGGGAGGCTCCACCCTTACCTCCCAAGTCTACATTTGCCTTCTGAGAGGCCACAGGAGCCCACCCAGCCTTTCTGACTCATCCTTAAATGTTTCCGTGATTATCTTAGTCTTGAATTTTGAATTGTAAATATTTATAGCCAAGACGGTTTGATAGGATCCAATGTGGACTGTGCTATGGCCATTCAAACATCCAGATACCCCAGCTAGAGGTACATCCTCAACTGTAAGAGGATAGAAATGGATTTATTCCTATCTATGGAAGAAGATTAATTGAAAATATATACATATATTTACTATGGGCTCTTTTTAGTGTTTCCATCCTTTTCTTTGTTAAGTCCAAAGGATATGAAGTAGGAGGAAGAGCGAGCACAGGCGCTGAGCACAAGCACACATGGATATAATATGGATAAAATCTACTAAACAAACAAACAAAAACCAAAATTTAATTAATTCAGTTACCTTTGGATCTGCTACTTTTTTACTGAAACCAAATCATTGAAAAATATGACATGATGACATTTAGTAAAACTCCTGAACACATGAGAGGCATTAAAAAAAAAAAAAAGATTAGCAGTGGATACTACCACCTTATATTTATGTAACACTGCATATTTTAAAGACTTTTGTTTTTGACCAGTGAAAGACTGAATCTCACATTACGTGTGAAGAGAAAGCAGGCAGGGTATTTGTATCCCAATTTATGGATAAAGAAACAGTTTCAGCGTCCAAGGTCATACAATAAATAAGATTCTCTCAGTGGCAATTAGGGTTATAAATGGTCAACAGAGTCTAGAGGGTTGTTGTTGTTTTTTGAGACTGGTCTATCTTAAATTGAATCCAGAAAAATAAATGAGGGTAAAGCAAGTCAGCGGAAGAAGAGAGAAAGGACATCTCTTTTCCCCTTGAAATGAAGTCAATGTAGTTATCAGAATCTAAATATGAGAAATCTGACATCAGCCAATACTAAAAACTCACAGTACCAATTTGAATTTGTAAAACTTAAACAACGAAACATTTTTATACTTTTAGATTAATATACCAATTTTATTTTCACGAGTTTAAAATAATTTAATAAGTATATGTTTATTGAGGTAGAATGATGTTCATTATATATTTTTAGAGAAAAAGATTATGAAATAGAATGTGATTCTGTTTCTGTTTAAAATATATATATTTACTTACTTATATGTACACTTAACAATAGAAAAAAGTCTGAAATAGCATTAGGAACATTCTTTTAGCTTTACTGAGGTATAATTGACAAATAAAGATATTTAAAGTGTACAATGTGACGATTTGATATATATATATACATTGTGAAAACAGCACAAACATTTAATAGCAGTTATCTTGGAGTGGTAGGATGATGGGTGTTTCTTTTTTCTCACATATTTACCTTTTTTTGTGTGTGTATGACAATATTAAATTCTACTCTATTAGAAAATTTCAATTATACAATACAATATTATCACTGATAGTCACCATATTATACATTAGATCCTCAGACTTTATTCATCTTATAGCTGAAAGCTTGTATCCTTTTACAAACTTCTCCCTATTTGTCCCACCCCCCAGTCCCTGGCAACCACTTTTCTACTCTCTGTTTCTATGAGTTTGGCTTTTTTTTTTTAGATTCTGCATATAAATGATACCATGCAGTACTTGTCTTTCTCTATCTGGCTTATTTCACTTAACATAATGTCCTCCAGTTCCATCCATGTAGTTGCAAATGACAGGGCGCCCTTTTTCGAGACTGAATGATATTCCATTACATATCTCTCTCACATTTTCTTGATCCATTCATTAAAAATGATTTTTTAACCTCATATATTTCACCAGTCCAAATAAGACTGCCTTTGTCTGACCATTTTATACCTGAGGTGATAATGTAGAGCTAGCAATACAATTTTAGGGCTGCCGTCTCAACAACTTCCATATCATGCAGAATTGCACCAGAAGCAAAGCATTATGCACTTCATTCATTGTTGGAATCCCTTTTCTAGGTATTTATCTATGCAAACTTCCTTTTTGTTTGTGACAGATTGCTGAAACCTGATCCTGAAAAAGTGAAGTATTGATGGAACACAGGATGGAAAGGAGGAATAACTTTGAAGCCAGAACTCTGAACGCTTCCTCAGATTCAAAACTCAGCCTTCTCACTTACTAGTTTTGTGACTTCAGGCAAGTTTTTGAACATTTCTGTGCTTCAAGTTACAGAATAGGGTTTGGTGAAGAGTACATGAGATAACACGGAGTACCTTACAGCTGATGCAGAGTGAGCATGAGTAAACGGTTGATTTCATTATCAACCTGAAGGTCTGATGACTTGATTGCAAGCCCAAGACAATGACAGTTCTGAGGCGCACAGAGAAAGATTTGCATTAATAATTAATAAGATGAACTTGATGACCAGTAAAGGAATAATGGTTTAAACAATGTCGACATTTAATATCTCATTAAGAAGTCCAGGGCAGCATTTCCAGGATGGGTTCAGCAGCCCAGTGATGACACCAAGGACTTGGGGGCTTCCCACCTTTTTGCTCAATTATCCTCAAATATCTTTTTTGTCCCATGCATTATTTATGTTGCAGCTCTAGGCAGAAAGCAGATGGTAGAAGCAAAATTATCTGTAAAATTTTTTTTTCCAAGGAATAGACCCCCACATTCACCTCAAAGATTTTACTTTATGTATCATTGCCCAGAAATGGATTATACAGCCATAACTGTGGGAGAATCCAGAAAGCAAAAATGTGGTAAAAGACAACTGGATTGCATGATTCATTCTTTGGAGCTGGGCACATTGCTGTCTAAACAAAGTAAAGGTATCTTGAGCATGGACAGAAGAGGATGGGTGGAGCATTAGGGTGTGCAGTGTCTGTCACAGAAAGGTTTAATTGGACGTAAAATCTCAGTGCCACCATGGTAGGCGTTTCGGGAACCATTGACCCTGGGAGCTTGGTATTCAATGGTGAGCGTGGCTGGTGAATGTCACATGGTTAACGTTATGGCACATTTTGCCCTGCCTTTTTGGAAAAGGTATTGCAAGTGTCACTCTTTATAGTACAGTTCAACTTGTGTAACTAGTCATAAATTCTGGCCAAGATATACTTCCAGATTGCATGGTGAAGTACCTACAATGAGATGAATGTTTTTAATAGAGCTGCGAATGCAACGATCAGCTCATCTCCAAGGATTTTACAAAGAACTTTGGTGTTTATTTGCTCAGTTAGATTTTACAGTGAAGACTAAACTTTCCTAATTGATTTTATTACTTGTTTCACCAAAATCTCATTTTGCAATGCTTTGCACATTACCACGTAGCTTCAGAGCCAGAAATCATCCCTGATTTAGATTTATGGAAAGAGTTTGCATATTTTACAAACATGGATTTTCTTTTAGTTCTAACAAAGTGCATTTATTTTGGGTACAAACAAACAATATATCTATTTTGGAATGCTTTTATTTAAATTCTAATGATTTATAGGCACTGTAGTTTGGCTGCCCATGTAACATTTTATCCCGCCCTCTCTAAAACCTTAAGTCATTAATTGAGCAAGGCCATACTGCAGAAGCTCCTTGATCAGTAGTTTTTGGCTTTGGCATTATTCCTATTGGGGGAAGGGTGGACAGAGTTCTATTTAATTTTTGTTTGCTTTTATTATTTCCTTCAACTCTCTGGCTGGTTATTGCATTTCTGTTATCATTTTGAAATTTATAGTCTATTTAATGGCATTTTATTTTTTATGATTATGTCAGTCTTATGCATAAGAGGGTCTTAGGGAATATGTTTTGAGTTTCTTTCAATAGCAACCACGTCTGGAAACTACCTAAGTGAATTATGAGTTTTATTTTTTTACCAGAGGGAGCTATGAAACAGAAATGATTTTAGATGTAGATTATAATAATAATTTGGATGCATCTTTATGATCTGTGAGCTTCATATCACTCTCATGCCTAGTACTCCCTTGGATTATTTCTGTTCTAATAGAGCTCTGCAGAACTTCTATCAAGTCCAATAACAATCGCTACCTCAGGGGTAGGGGCAAGGGAGCCAGTGTGCTTAATACCGAATCCTTCACCAAACTGTCAAGAATAGTTTGTTCAGACTATCCCAACGGGCAGCACCAATTGGTGTTTCTTCTTCAGAGATTATGTGTTTATAAGGGCTAAAACATTAAGCTATCATTAATAGGGGAAAAAAGATAATTTATTGGAAAGATACAGGGATGTTTCAGGGAATCCAATAGCACAAAATCCTCTTACGCAGGAGCAGATCAAGAAACTAGAAAGTTATCAGGGAACGAGGTGTCCTCCTGTCTGTCCCTCTCACTTGCAGACACGTGATAATGGATCTCCCTTACGGATGGATACAGACACATGATGGCGGATGAAGAGGATGGTCACAATTAGAGGTAACATCACAGAGTGTGTACCATGCCCCAGGCCCCCTTCCAAGTGCCTCACATATACTGACTCATTGAATCATCACAGTGACCCCATGAAAGAAGAAGCTGAGCAGGGAGAAGGTCAGTAACTTGCCTGAGGGCACATAAACGGGTAAATAATAAAAAGCGCAGTCCTGATTTGATCCCAGCTACCCAGCTTCGGACATGAGTTCTGACTGTTTTTTCTTCTCTCTCTGCTGACCTTTCTTTTCTGTTTTTCTGCTTCGGCCTGTACCAGACTGCCCAGCCTCAATGTTGCACCTTTTCCTAGTTCAAATGTCTGACAGAGATTGACGAGATTCTCTGGGTTCTAATTCCAAATTCCTGGGAGACACAATCTGTTCGGTCAAAGTGAGTGAATAGTTTGACTGGCTGTGGCGAGGAAGACAGGGTCACACGGTTCTGACCTAGCTGTCTGGTTTCACCACGAGTGGTTAGGAACAGTTCTCATAGAGGGGATGTGGCTGGGGCAGTCGCTCACAAAAGCTGTCTATTACAATTGATAACTTATGATATAAATAGCCACATCTTGGGAGCTCATTCACATGATCTCCTGTACTTCTCTATGTATCTTCAACTATTAATTTTAAATCAGTTTAATTTATATTTCTTTAAGAACAATTTTTGAAAGACAAATTAATGGCGGTGTATATACTTTCTAGAGTTCATTTTATTTCTGTCTTTTTTGCATCCATTGTCCTCCAGATTAGAGTAACTTTAGACACCAGATAAACACAATGAAGATCTAGCAATCTAAAGTTTCTCTTAAAGATAATAGCTAACATCAATTACTTTATTTAATCCTCGTGACAAATCTATGAGGCGGAATTGATACTATTCTCATTTTAACAATAAAGAAACTTAAGCAAAAATATATTAAATTAATGCTCCAAGTCACACAGCAGAAAGTGACAGAATCTGGATCCAAATCCATTCTGAATGCAGGACCCGAACTCTAAATAGTTGCACTACACTAACACATATGCTGGTTTTTACTCATTTCAGCCAGTATTTGTGGGGTGCTCTAACCTGAAAATACCATAACGATCTTAGACATAAAAGTGGTTCATAGAGCAAGGTTTGTATCTGCATCTGCTAACTCTTAGAAAAAGTACTTTCCATGAATCTTCACAATTTCATGGACATCTGGCAGCAGCTGACTTACCTCTGTGAAGTTATGGGAACTGAAAGTCAGTATACCTTAGTGGCTGAGATGGTGATCTGAATTCAGGCCACCAAGATTGGAATTCGAAGTATATTTCTTAAAAGCTTTGTAAAATTGGGCAAAGAACAAAACCACTCTAAGTTTCATTTATGAAGCTCAGGTGATGATGCTTACCCCTCAATTTTTTTGAAGATTAAATGAGGAATGATACATATTTAGTTAATTTTGTTGCGACATTGGAACATGCTCAGTGCTCAGTTTCTACTGCCTCCTGTCCATCCCTTTTCTCCAGGGATAACACCCTTTGTCCAGTGTTTAACACCATTGTCCTCACCAGTCCTTGTACATTCGAGCATTAGAATCCCTCTTAGAACTTCTACTTCAATTATGTGGCTATTCAGGCTGCTGTCCTGTACATCTTCTGCTGCCAAATTGTAGCTTCTGTAATAACTGAGTGTAACACAAGAGCTTACAAATCTTGAATTCTCTGCCTTGGAAGGCTAAAGAGGCAATGCTGTGATATTTTAACTGATCCTTTGATTTGCAAAAGCCAGAGAAAGTATCTTACATTGGAAGTAGCTTCCAAGGAGAATCCAACAGAATAGAGAGACGTTAGGTTACTTTGGCTTTTCTGAGAGAACCGTGAAATAATTCAGCCATCACTGATTTTCCCCTGGGTGGGATATTTAGGAAATGTGCATGCCACTTAAATTTCTAAAATCATATTTTATGATCAGCAGAATCTGTGGTTTTAAATCTTGATTAATAATAACATAGACCTAATTTCTATTGCTCTTTTTAGTTTTTATGGAATGCTTTTATATAAACTTTTCTTTTGGCTCTTACAAAAATGAATGAAGCATTTGTTATAATCCCTATTTTATAGATGGAAGAATTGGTTTCCAGAAAGATTAACGGCTTCTCACTTTATTGTTCAAGCCAAGGGCTCTCATGCCTTGCAGCACAGGGCTTAACACCATAGAGTTTGGAATCAAAGGGACCAGTTTTCATCTGAGATTGCTGGGTGGCAAAAATAAAGATAATAATACTTCCTTCATAAATTGGAAATGTGTTTGGCTGCAAGTATCAGAAAGCCAATTTATAGAGATGTAACCAAGTTGAGGATTGTAGGTCTCATACGAAAAGAAATGTGTACTTAGTCAACTGCCTGTATCGATTTTCTCATTTGACAATGTCGCTGACATCCAATATGCAATTCCCTTGGCTTTTCCCTGTCCTGGTCACCTCTTCTGGAGCTTCAGTCTCAGTGTCTGTGTCTGGGGTAGAATTAAGAAGAATGAAAGTTTCAGCTCTCTGTTTCCTTTCATAGACAAAGCAAAGGGTTTTCTTCCTATAAACCCCCATGGGCTTTGCTGTTCTGTCACAGTGTGAACTGTTACATGGCCACCACTTGCTGAAAGGGACTCTGGGAAGGAGATTGTTGAGCCTGGGGCTGAGAATGTTGCTGCACAAATAAAAGTAGGTCACTCTTAGTGAAAAAAGGGGGAGTGGGTATTAGCAGGGTCAGCAAGAGTGTCTATCTCACATCACTTTTAGAGATATTTTATTCAATATGTGTTTTTGTATAGAATACATATACAATAAATAGTATTATGTGTAGTATTATTAATATTAATAATTAGTAATATTATGATAGCATTGTTTTCCTTTTCCATAGACAAAAACACCTTTGAAAGAAAAATAATAGTTAATAATAATCAAAGTTGAAAATGTTACCTTATATTTTTATTGTGCTTAATTCTTAATATATTTTAACTTATTTTTGCCTCATCATATTCCTCTACATAAGGATGGAGAGCATCTTTATTATATTTTACAGACAGGATAACTGACCCGCATTTAAGTGAAAAGAAGTGCTTAAATTAATGGCAGAGCATGTATTTTAACTTCAAATCTTGCAGTATGATTTGAATATCATGCATTAGTACTCAGGAGCCATCGCTTCCTCCAGAAGGATAGAGGGAGTAACATAAATGATAAGCAATGGTCATTTTTGTTGATGAATCATTGTTGAAAAATTAACAAGAGATGATATTCTCTTGTATTAGGACACTGTGCAATATAAAAAGTGTGTTCACTATTTGATATTCCAAAAACATGAAGTAGACATGGCAAGCGAGACCCCAATGGAAACAGCAGGAAACTGAGACTCTATTTATGTGATTTGCCCACAGTCACTCAGCTTATAGACAAAGTAGCTGGGCAGAGCACCAGTCTCCCACTTTTAGCCCAGTGATCATTTCACCGATCCTTGCCGCCCTTCAGAAAAAGGCTTTTTAATCTTTACGTCTCATGAGAAAAAATGTTTTGTAAAATTTAGTAATTCTGAACTCTTTTAAGTAAAAGCTTGCAAATTGGATCTGTATTCATAATGTATATGTGTTTTGCTTGGCCTCCAAACCATGGATCCATGCAATGTTGGAAAAATATAATTAACTGCCAATATTTAAAAATTAGATGTTATGTAAAATCCTGCCTTTCCAGCTAAGAAAGAAGGAAAGGGAAGGGAAGGGAGGAAGGGAGGGAAGAAAGAAAGAAGGAAGGAAAGAAAGAAGGAGGGAAGGAAGGACGGACAGACGGACGGACCTGGACCTCATTCCTGAGTGGAATTAAGAGGCTGAACTGAAGACCAGGCAGGGATTCTTCAGTTTTCCACAGTGCCCATAACCCTCTGTGGGGCTCCTAATGAAGAAGCTAAACCTGGCCCGTTCACTCATTTTATTCTTATGCCTGCTCTCTATAGGCAGGTAAGTTTGTGACTCCCTGATTAACTTATAAAAAGTCACTTTCTGATTCTAGACACTACAGCAGATGACATAGTATTTTTCTTTTTCATTCCTGAGATTTCTTTGAGATCTCTGTACATTCAAAATAGAGAAAGGAAACTTTGTTTTCAAGTAAGATGGAAAAAAACGTACTTATCCTCAGTCTGTCTAGCAATGCTTGGTGTATGCTAGCTGCATTCAGTCACTACTGGATATAGAGTTGACACTGGCGGGCTAGTCTGGTAAAGAACAGTGAAGTTGAATGAGGTAGCTCTAAAAATAAGGGAAGGATGGAGTGTTGTATGAAACACAGACAGATTCAGCTTAGTCTCATCTGCCACTAGAGCTTAGATTTAGGCTATTTGGAGACCATTGTTTGACCTAGGACTCAATACTCACCCCATCATTAAGCTAATAACAAAGTAGGCCTTCTTAAAGGAGTTGACTTATCACTTATTTTCCCACACATAGATATAATTAAATACGAAGGGTGGTGATGGCAGTTGAACATCTGTCTTTAGCTTTCAGATTTTTCACAGTCTGTTGATTGGGTTATGTTTCGTATTATTCCAGTGTCCACAGCTGTCAAGTGAAATGGGAGCGGGCCTGCCTAAATCAGGGAGCCGAGGTCTGCAGCGGCTCTTCACGTTCCACGTGGTAATAGCCAGTGACAGCTTCCACTCTGAACAAATTGTTTTCTGTTGGTTGATGGGTCTCAGCTGTTCTAACCTGGGAAGTGATGAGTTTGGGAAGTGATGAGTTTTATTTTCCTTTGAAAAGTAAGATCTGTTCAAATAGAGTTGCTGGCTTCTTCGGGTGTTATTGTTTGGTTGATTTTTTTTTTTTGTAACTATGTGTGTGCGTACATGCAGTGGTACTTTGGTCCATTTTTGACAGCAAGTTCTAAACCTACCAAAGTATAGTATCTGGAGCCTTACAAGGTCTGTGCTGTTAGATGGGGGAGAGGTCAACACAAGGGCAGAAGAGCATTCCAGACAATCTCACTCCCACCAAGCTCTCTGAGACTGATGTCCCACCTTGTCGCTAGAGCATCTTTTTAGGTGAATATCGTTTCCTCGTGAGTGAGGTTAGCTCGCACCAATATCCTTGGGTAATGCCAAACAGTGGAGTGCCAATTAAAATGGTACTTTGGGGAAACACGGAGTGTCTTCTTTCAGAGGTTTCTGAGCTACAGACTTAATTTTATGTGCTGTAAGTGTGTGCACATAGCACGGAAGTTGAACAAGCTTAAAATGGAAAAGTCCGGAAGATTTTCAGTGCCTTCATGTTCACTTCTCCTTTCTCCATCTCAAAGTATGGTCTTAGTAAAGGATCTAAACATACTTTGACCCAAAGTTATGAATAATGAATGATTGCTTGGTTACTTGCGCTTTAACGAGAAGCAATTATAGATATCTATTGCTATCCAATACAACTCTCTGTGATGATGGAAATGCTCCATATGAAATGTGCCTAGTACAACTGAGGGACTCAATTTTTTATTTCATTTCAATGAACTTGACTTTAAAAAGCCACGTGTGGTGAATGCTTACCATATTGAAAGTGCGGAAATAGACCATTAATGATGAGCTTTAAGGCTTTCAGCCATTTCAAATGAAGTTTGTATTTTTGAGGAGGGCTAATTATCCTGGCATTACTGAAATGGTACCATTGCCACCTGAAAGAGTAGCACTAACCATTTCTAGTGTCTAGCACAGGAGTATTAAATCATAGACAACAATAAGGCATTTAAAGAATGAATATATGAGTGAATGCCTAATAAAGATAACAAATAACACAGTTAACAGTATCAGCTAACATTTGTTTGAGGCAGGCACTGTCTGCCTGTGACAGGGAGAATCAGGATTCTTGCATCTTCTGCACAACAATTCTGTGAGGTACATATTATTGTCATCCTTATTTTGCAGATGAGGAAACTGAAGTGTGGAACAGTTAAGCCTAGGCCCCAGGCTAAAAAGCTAGTAAATAAAGGAGTCTTGATTTCAACTCAGTTCTATCTGTCTCTGAAGCCCACATTCACAATTGAAGATATTATTATGAATATAAGCTTTAAAACACAGCTTACTTTAGGCACAGTTAATGAAGCTCATATCTGAATGTAGTGCCTTAGATCTCCAGGGTCGCTTTCTTTTCTTAACTTGATGATTACATTTAAAATAAAATAATGTCTAGATACAACTAGCATAGAGTAAATACTCCACAAGAGGAGCTGCGTTCTTTTCCACTATCATCGTAATTATGACATTTCCATAAACTCTAATTGCACATATGATATCAATCAGAAGGGTCACTGGGTCATAGATGAATCTCGTAAGTGATTCTCTCCTTAATATCACCAATGATAAAAGTATCACAAAATTATAGTTCTGAAGATTTAAGGGGCCAGAAGAGAGTAGCTAAAAACATTTTGTCCTACAGAGCAGACCTATTGCTGTATGTGATTCTATTTTCCACTCATAATCAGCAACGCTGTTTATGCGTTTGGTTGCCAATATCACAGCATTTTGGACTTTTTAAAAAATCCTGTACCTGCTTGTCTAAGTAACTACTGCATTGTGAAGTTAGATGAGGGATATCTATAAACTATATTGAATTATTAATTGAAGAATGGATTGAATCTCCCATCATTTCCACTGAGTATAGCTACAACTTTCTGCCATTTATTCTCCCTGAAATGTATTTCCTGGTGTTTCCACCCATACGACCTGTCAGCCACTGTGCCAGGCCCTGAGATTGGTGGAATCTGGTTATATTAATGGGGAAAAAAATATATATATAACCACTGGTTATATTAATAGGGAAAAAAATATTCCACCACAAGGCACTTAGCTGTCAGCTATATAATTTAAAGTAAATTCAATGAGATTGATTTGTTTTAATTCTTCAGTATTTCTAATTGGTCCCAAGCTGATTGCCAATTAGTGCTTTTAACATTAAATTCAGGTTAACTATTTGATTGTTAATTTTTTCATTACCAGCAGACTCTGCAGTTTCAGGGCTCCTAAATTTGACTGTAACTTCTAAGTGGCCGCATTAGCATTTTTTTTCTGTTCCTTTGTGACACATAGAATGGTTCTTATGACACAAAATATATTCAGTGGGCCTCTAGTAGATCAAAGCAACTGAATGCCTGGGTGGACCAAGGCGGTGATCTCTTCTGGTCCTGTAGCAAAGAAGCCTTGCAGATGTGGTTTGCTTTGCAGTGAGCTGGAAATAAGAAATTACAACTAGAGATCATCAGATCTGTAAAGCCTGAAAAGCCAGGCAGAAGAATGCAGACTGGTCATTGGGCAGGAGTATTGGTGGCCAGAGGGCCAATATTGGAGGCTGAGCCTTGAGAAATGTCAAATATCTGAGTGTAGTGAGGAAAACATTCCACACCCATAAATCTGTTTGAGATGAAAAATAGAGACGAAGGCAGTGGAAAGGATGAGTTTCAGTCCTCCTTTGATAGAGAGCTGGGCTTTGTCTTTGTAAACAGGCACAGCATCCGAGACTGGATAAGTAGGACACCAGATTCAGTTTATTTAGTACATTTTTTTCCTTTGGTAAAAATATAAATCTCTATTCACTCATTTCCTTCATTTACATTCACATTGATCTGTTAAGACAAGCAGTTGAGATGGGGATAATTTTCTAGTTGATCATGTGTCAGCATCGTGCTAAAAGACGTAGTTGTTGCACTGTACTCACTCCCAAAACAGTTGGGTATATTTCCTTTTAAGGAAACAGAGGCCATAAGAGAGGAGATGCTAATAAGTAATACGGAAGGAAGGAACAATAAACATTTAAAACAAACTAAAGCACAGGCTGAATCAGCAGCATTTCATCGAGCAGGAGGATGGCCCTTCCTCCTCCTGTTACAGGTTCTAAGGGAAGAAAATCCCATTGACTTGGCTCTGAAATACTTTAAAGGGAAACCTGTTCATTTGAGGCCATACTTTTGCCTGTAATGAGTTTTTAGAAACAAATGAATTGCAATCAGAAATTAAATGAGAGCAGATCAGGGATGATTATTAAATAAATTGCAATCATAAATTAAATGAGTGCAGGACAGAGATCAAGGTTTGAATAATGTGACCTTGAGGAACCAGAAGCTGCCAAATATTATAATCACAATTTCATGCTTTGAAGGGTCAGTTGAGTTGATGGAGAAATTAGGTAGCAAAGGCTGGTACATAAAGCATTATGTGATGAACATTCTCTAAGTCTTCACTGTGTTCAGGAAGCAGAATCTTATACATGCTTTCAGAGGAAGCATAAAGGTTTTAAAGCAAGACCATAACAGTCACATGAGCACTTTCTTTTACATACATATACACGTGTATATGTGTATGTTCCCCAAAATAGTATATTTTTCCCTGTACTGTTTTGTAATATGCTTTTCTCACTTACCAGTATATTTTTCATGTAAGATTGAAATCCAAATTCATATTCATGGTTCTATATGGTTTCTGTCTAACAAGAAAAAAAAATGCAATTTGGTTTGTAGACCATTAGTTAATTTCATTATCTTGTGACATCTGATACCTTATCATTGGAGCTAATGATATAGCGACCCAAGATTATGGTTTTATGAGCTTCAGTATTACAGCTTTTCCTCCATTCTAATTCCAATTCTGCCCATATCCTTTACTGTGACACTCAAAGGCTGCAACGAACAAGGCTAAACACTAACAACATAGGTTGGAGGAAAGAAGGGTCTAGGGTTTGTTGGGTATGGAGCCTCAACTTTTTCTGTGCTATTTTATAGGGTCTATTTCAGACTTCAGGTTTGTTGTATTGTGATAATTGTAGATTCACATTCAGCTGTAAGAAACTATACAGAGAATCCTTTGTACATTTTGCCCTGTTTCCCCCAAAGGTAACATTTTGTGAAACTGTTGTATAATATCCCAACCGGGATATTGACATTCATACAATTTGGTGATCTTACTCAAACTTGTCCAGTTTTACTTTTACTGGTGTGTGTTGTAAGAATGCATAATCATATTTTTTATCAATATTTAGTAAAATATTTTTACTATTTAATCACATTTTCTAAATTTGAAATTTAATGCATTTTATCCTTTTTGGTGTCAGATACGGTTTAAGGATCTTATTTAATTCTTTTTTTTCTGGGTGTTTAGCCTTCTTTTAAAATGTCCTTTTCCCTTGGATTTGAAAGACTTACTTGATCATACACTGTGATTTTATATATATTCTTTCCTCTGAATGGCACTAATGTATATATTCTTTCCAACTTATAGTGCTAATGCAGCTGCCTTTTCTGGGCCTGACACCACGTCCTTTAGTTAATATAGCTTTAAAATATATTTCACTCTCTAGGAGAGAAAATCTATTCCCATCATCTATTTAAAATGAAAACTTATTTTCAATCCTTAGACATTTATTCTTTCATATAAATCTTTTATATAATTGGATACTTGTTTTCATTTCTTAAGAAAATCATGTCAGGATAAAATTGGTTTGCATTATATTTGTAAATTAATACTTGGAGATTTTTGTTTTTACAAATTTTACAATATCAATTCCTACCATGTAAGTTAATATTATATCTTTGTTCTTTATTCAAATCTTTTTCATGGACCTCAGTAAAGTTGCTCAGTTTTCTTCATACAGGTTCTTCACATTTCCCAAGAGCCTTGGAGAAGTTCCCGTAGCTCTTAGATTGAATTACTAGAAAGAGGTCTTTTCCACAGGCTTCAGTATATTTCTCTGCTTCTGACTTCTTTGTGGCAGGGTGGAAACGGTGATTGAGTGTTACCAATGAGCAAAGGAACAATGAATGACATAACTGGTTCTCTCTGATGGAATCTCAGGGTCTTATTTGGACTGAGACTCAAGGGTATTACTCAATGGGAATAGGATCAATTCCTGAGAAGGCTAAATGATCTCAGAAGGGAGTGCAGAGGCCACAGCTTCCGAAATAGGTTATACATCTCCCTAGTTGTGTTCTCTCTGCCATGCCACTTCCCCCAACTCTACCTATACCCTTCAGGATACAGAAAAGATAGTAAGTGTACTATCTCGCCCTTATATGGCAGCTCGGAGAAGCAAGCAAATAACTCTCACGTGAGGTGGAAAAAAGTCAAAGATAATTCAAGTAAACCATATCAAAGCAAAGAGAAGATTTGGAAAAAGTCGCTTGGAATAAAAACAGAATTTTCCCCATTGCCTTTGCCACTCAGGCATGACCACATGGCTAAGTTTTGTCCAACAGGATAAAAACAAGAAGAGTATGTACAAATTCTAGGAAGTATTGTCAAAGGAACCCAGTTTACTCATTTTCCTGCATTTCTTTTTATGATGCCTGGAATATTGACACAGTGGCTTCCTCCAGATTTCTTGAACATGAAAGGAAAATAAGCTATTATCTTGTTTACTTGCTGTTATTTGGGGTTTTGCTGATAATTACAGCTGAACCTGATTTTAACAAATATAAGCTGTGTCTTTTGCAGAACTCATACATAACAGCTACCACCACAACATAGCCTCATTAAATTATTGAACTTCATGAATGGAGAAAGAAATTTTCAGTCATCCAAGCAGAAAAAGCAACTCTCTCTCAAAGCGAAAAAAATTAGGTTCACTTTCTAATTCTCAACAACAATATTGAATTTTTACAAAAATCCCTGGGTCTACAATTTCAGTGGGAAATAGTACGTGGCCAAAATGTCATAACAAGCTAAGTTATCTTTCATGTCCAAATGTTACAAGAAGACATTCTCAAACAGTGATAAACTCAGGGAACCATTCTATCTGTGAGAAAATCTTGGGAAAAAATGTTAGAAAAAGAAAGAAAGCAAAATAAAAAACAAAAACGAGAAACACCTGACCATGGAATCTAGCCAAAATCATGAATGGGAAGACCATGGTAAAAAAGACCGGTGATGAACATTGATGTCATTTAAATATGACACCACAAAGAAATGATATTGGAAGAAATGACATTTTTAATCTTATGCATAATAAATGAGTAACAAAAATCCCACAGTGGGGAAACCATAAGCTCTACGTTTACTTCCAGACTCACACATCCAGGAGTCTTCTTGATGTGTCATCTTGGGCATCTTAAAGTCAGTATGTATAAACCAGACTTATGGTCTTTCTCCCCCAATTTGGTCCCTTTCCAGAGTTCTCTACCAGTGAGTAATCATGTCATTCACTCACAAACTTGTTTAAAAGACTCCAGCGATCACTTGTCATAAGTGGCCACGCATTCTTGGTGCTCAGTCACAGGCACATGCATGCTTTTTCCATCCATCTGTGTCTTTCTCTCTCTTACCTTACCCATTGTCTCCCTCCTTCCCTCATATGTGGACCTGCCTTAAAGCATCCTCTCACCTCTACTTCCTAGGACAGGTTCACAGGGCCAGGACTCCTATATATGCGTTCCACGAGTAGATGTATTCAATTCAGGAATTAAAGAATGAACCTTGAGCCCAAGCCACATCCCAATATAATTTTACCAAAATAGGCACTGTATTGTGCCTCATCTGTAATCTTGAATAAGCTCTCAAGATGGTTCAGAAACAAGAGAGAGAGGCTTATGATTAATCTCTCCTCCGCCAAATCACATCATGATCTATTGTTTCTGCCTGTGTGGGTGAAGGACATTTTACCAACCCACTGTAATTTAAAACTTTGATAACATTTCTGAGTCATTTGTTGTAAGTGTGTTTTAATTTGTGGTCCAACTGATACCATTTCTTTCAGTTGGTGGTTTTGGCCAATCTACACTTACACGTATATGACAGATATGTTTGGCTTTAGATTTTTTTATGATGTTTTTCTGTTTTTTTAATCTTTCTCTATATAGTGACTTTCTTTGCTATGTTTCCTATATGTGTTGTGATAATTTTGAAGGTTTGTACATTTTCTTCTAGTGGTTTCCTAAAGGTAACTGTAACTTTATATAATACTTCATATAGTTAACGATTAAATTTTTTAGGTAATATCTATTTAGCAATGATAGCGTTTATACTTTTTACTTTCTCTCTACTTTTCTTTTCTCTTAACCAACTATGTTTTATCGACTTTTGGTTACAAAAGATGAAGAAATGAGTATCTTTACTCTGTTTCCCACCATTTGTTTAGTTACAACATTCCTACACTCTTAGTATTTATGACTAAATGTTCTCTTCTTTGACCATAACCCCAACATTTTTCTACCTTAGTTGTATGATTAAATGAATTCAATTCCATTTGACTAAAGACAGTTTTAATCTTCAATAAGGTTAATAGTTAAAAAAAAAAAAAAGGACCATGGGAGAACCATCTGTAAGTTAGATTTACAGAACTTATGCTCAGTTCTCTAACAAGGAAAAGTCTTAAAGCAGCAATTTTAATAACCACCATAATAGAACTAACATATTTTAAAATTCCCACCCTACTCTTGTGTCTACTTTGTGAATCAGTCAGTATCTATAGAAGAAGGGAGATGTTCATGACTAACATGCAGAATTCCAATAGAAGAGCAGCATAAAATGGTAGTTAAAATAATGGATTTGGGAATCAAACTTCCTATTTTGAAGCCTAACTTTACCACATACTATGTGAGCAAAATACTAATATTTTCTGTAAAACGGAGATTAAAAATGAGACCACAAGTTAAATGAGGATTATAAGAAAAAAATAGAAGAGTGGCGTCACATAGTGTATACACGGTAAGGGCTGGCCATTATGGTATTATCCATCTTTTTAATGTTTGCTAGTCTGCTAGATGAAAAATGGTGGCTAGTTATTGTTTGAGTTTGCAGCTTCCAGATCAATAATGAATTATAAATATTTTTAAAAACATGTTTATTAGCAATTTGTGTGCCTTCTATGAGTTACATGTTGAAGTTCTTTGTCCATTTTTCTCCTGGGTTATTTGTCTTTTTTGAAGGAATTTGTTGGAGTTCTTTTTACATTAGACACAATAACTTTTTCTGTGTATTATATATATTTTTGCACACTTTACTTTCTGCCTCACATTTATAATTTTCAAAAGTTTTTATTAGAGTGATATACATTTGGGAAAAGGTACAGCTCGATGAATTTTCACAATCTGAACACATTTGTGTAGCCAGCACCTAAATCACAGAAAAAAATAAAACAATCCAGCAACCCAGAAACTCGCTTCTTGCTCCATCCTAGTCTCCACCACATCCCAGTGCAGCTGCTATCTGACTTCTGACAACACGGATTAGTTGTGTTCATGTTTTCGTACTTTGAATAAATGGAATCGTTTAGAAGTGTATTCTTTTGTGTCTGGCTTCCGTCATTTGTAATTTAATGTTGAGTATCGCACCTTTCATTTTAGAATAGTTTTGTTTTTTGATGTTTTAAATAATTTAATTCATTAAGAACTCAGTCAAGTGAATAAAGAAAATACTTCTACATATGGTGTAATAAAGGATGAACTGGTAAATATCTTAGTATAATGTGATTTTTTTGAGTAATTTCATCTCCTAAACTGATATTTTTCAGAGAAGGGAATGAAAGGCCTTTTAATCATCAGAATTCTAATTTTCAACATCTCATCTAATTTCCATTATGTAGTTTTTAGAGTTTTCTGTAGTCTAGTTCATCTGATCTTTGCATCCATATTACATCCTACTCTCCGAAGCAGTCTATAAGGGCAGGTCTGTCACTAGCTTCCAAACAGTCACTTCTTTGCTTCTCTTTCTCTCAGAATTGCCCCCTTGGTTCCTCTTCCTTATTCAAATCCTCATTATTCCTGATGTCTAACTCTACAGCCACCATGTCTTCAGGCCAATGCATATTTATTGACTAACTTCTGTGTTTCACATAATACCTAGGTACTGGGTGGGTAGGGGGATACCTGTGCCAACAACTCATTGTTATTAATGTGATCGCAATCTAGTAGGAGAAACGTTATTTAAATGCATAATTACAGTAAAGTAAGTTTGGAAATATGGACAAGCTATAAAATTTGTATAAAGGAAAGAGTGATTCACTTTGCATAAATCAAAACTCATTGAAATTATGAAGTGAAAACTTGACAGTCAGAGTGATATATGATGACTGTTGGGAAGGATGGCTATGAATCTCCAGATAGGGGGAAGGGAGTTTTAAGAGGGAACAGCTTGTGCAAAATCACGGAGGATTGAAACATTCTAGCAATTACATGTAGGAGTAAGTACATCGTAACATATAAGACAGAAATTGGTCTCCATTCAAAAAAGAATCCACAAAGCCTTGAGCCAGATTAGGCAAAGGGGCATTTATTAGGAGGTAAGGTTGAGGAGGTAGGTTGGGGCCATATCATGACAAGGGCTTGGATTTTCACCTGTTGTTGGCAAGGTACCTAAAGAATTTAGGGGCTCGGTCTGTTTCAGGTAGATCACTCTGTACTCCTTAGGACAGGTGTGAAGTGACAGGGCCAGGGGAATTATTGTGCCACCAACTGAATGAGGTTAAATCTGTGAACTCCTCTCTCACCAGAACTGTCAGTTACCTTGCTGTCTGCTACCTCCCCCAACAGACTAGGAATGGGTGCATGTTGCCATCTGCACTCTCTATTTGCATGCCTGGGTGACTGGGCACTTGTGAAGAAAACACCAACACGTGTTGGTGACACAGTAAATCCACGTCTATCTACTAGTATGAGAGTCTCCGCATCACACAGCAATCGTTTTGGTTTTTCTTCCTAGGTAGGATTGCTCTGATTCTTCTCGATGACTATTTTAAAACTTAGATATTCTCTTAAATCTATTATCCAAGTATATACTTGTATTCTCAATAGAAATTTTGCATTTTATTTCTTGAAGAAATTTGGAGATTTCACGAATAGTTTCTCTAAATACTTTCTCTATTCCACCAACATAAAAATTGTTGTTTATTTATAACTATTTTTACCTCCTTTCCTCAGGCATCAGAGACAAGATGTCCCTTCTCCTTTATGAGAAAATCTGATCCACTTGTACCTGTGACCCCATATCCCCATACTTCCTCTAGGATCTCTTTCCTCACTCTCACTTATGTTCTTTCCTAAAGCTTCAATTTCTTATCTCCGCTTTATTCACTTCACCTTATATTATTTGAGATCGTATCTTAAAATTAAGCCTAGCAACCCTGGGGTTGTGTTGCTTTGCTAGATTAGCATCCCGGCCTTATGTAGGCAGGAAGCGGGGAGCAGCTTTCCTCAGCTGAAGAGACTTTCTTCCATTTTCCTCTGCTCTCAGTTCTGTTGGATACTGCCATAGAAATTCATTCCTTTTCAATTCAGATGCCATGCTGTCAAAAGTTATGTGTGAGTGAAGACTATCACGTACTACTCCATTTATAATCATCTGATTCATTTCTATAAGGTATCAGTTAAACATTTCCTCGTCTCTGTATACACAGCTAGATCTCGACTGCTAACCCTGCCACTTGGACCCTGAGAGTACAGATGGGATGACATTAAGTGACTCTATTCATTTACCTCTCTGGATACTCTTTCTTTGCTGTGGGAACTCTTGAGTCAATTTACCCTCTTCCTTTCCAAGCTGAACTTACTTCTACTTTGTTTTTCCCTGATTTCAAGTGTGAATGAATATTTTCTCAGTTTTTGTATGTTTTTGGTCAATTGATCCAAATATATTTCCTGGAAACCTACTTTATCTTGTGTACTGTTCTGGACTCTGAAAATATAAATATGAGTAAGAGAGACAACATTTTTGAACCTGTGGGGCTTACATTTGGGAAAATGGGGTGAGAACGAGTAGCATGGAAACAGACAATACACATTTAAAAAATCAATAAATACATATGTGTATTTTTAAAAAGGAGCTAGGAGTAGGGAGGACTGGTTAAAATCATGGTGTTTTCTTCATTTCATGCTGCTTAGGCAGAGTTTTCATACCACTGTGCTTCCGGTCTTTCTATCTTTGTAGGTATGTTCTGCAAACCTCAGCACAGCTCATTCGTACAGCACAGGTTTTACAGAACAACGTGATCCTCTTTAACTTTGAGAAAACTGTTCTCTAAGATCATCTGGATTCTGTGCTACCTCAAAGCTTTTTGTTTAGTTTTCACATCAATTTGTCAATCTAGGTTTTAAAATATTGAAACTCTATTTTATCCCATTAAGCTAAGTTGGGGTGAAAGCCCTTTCCCATATGGGGACATCCTCACTCAGTTCTTGGCATGAATGTTTGGTTTCCCATTCGTGCCCCGCCATTAGCAGGAGGGACAGTACTGTGCTGTCCTAGCATCACATCACAGTGTTGAATAAGGTCTGGTGACAGGTGGGTCAAAGGAGTATCTTTTCTTAAAAAAAAAACACATTTTAAAGAGAAAGGACTTCACACTGGAAGAATGTAACATCCATAGCACTCACATGCCTAATTTGGCAAATTCAGAAGTCAAATCAATTATGCAGCAACATGAGGACCAAATCTCTGGCTTGTTCAACCCCATTTTGTTCTCCTACCATCTGTGTTAGCCTCCTGTGTTTCTGTCAATGGGGAAGATTTGAGTGGCTTCAGGAAGCTATATTTCATCTTTTATTTTGCTAATAGTGAATGAAAGAGCTTTGGCAAAGAAGTCAGGATGATAACAATATGCTCGGACATAGATTTACAGCCTTCTTTCATCATCTCACTGGCTTCAACACGAGCCAGATCTACACAGCAGAAGAAGAAAACCTTTAAGCAGAGATAACATGTGGAGCCTGATGGATGACAACTCAAAAACTAAATATTAAAATAACACTTCATGGACATTTCTCTCTGGCCTTTAATGAGCCACTGCTGAGGCAGGTTTTGTCATTTCCACCTGAGGCTCACAATAGGTCCTGCGTGGTCAGCAAAAGATTAATAAGACACAAGATGAGAAAATTGAGTGTTTAACTAAAGTCTCTTATCCAGGCTTATGTGCAGGAATAGGTGGAAATAAAAAGTGGATTGTAGGGAAGACGTACTTCACAAATATCAACTCTTCACCAGGCTTCTCTCAGTGTACTTGGTGAGCCAAGGCACACATCTCTTGAGATTTTGGCACAAAGCATGCTCTGAAAGAGTGAAATTTCTTCCTACCCCACTGTCAGAGCAGTGACACCCACTACTGATCGCCTGATGTCCATGCCTGTTTATGGCTGAGGTTAATTTTTGTGTCAACCTGACTGGACCACAGGTTGCCCAGACATTTGGTTAAGCCTTACTCTGGTGTGCCTGTGATGGTGGTTCTGAATGAGATTAATATCTGAATCTATAGAGTAAGTAAAGAAGATTGCCTTCCCTAATGTGAGTGGGCCTCATCCAGTCCTTTGAAGGCCTGAATAGAACAGAAACGTTGACCTTCCGCAAGTAAGAGGAAACTCCTCCTGACTTACTGCCTTGAGTTGGGACAACAGTTCTTTCCTGCCTTTGGATTCTAACTGAAGCATTGGCTCTTTCTGGGTCTGCAGCATGCTGGCTGCAGATCTTGGAACTTGTCAATCTCCATAGTCAAGTGAATCAATTCCTTATAATCTCTCTCCCTCTCTCTCTCTCCCAACCGTGCTCCCGCTCTCTCTCTCACTCCTATTGGCTCTATTTCTCTGGAGAGCCCTGACTAATACAATACCCAAGAAGCTCTGTTCTAGGGCTTGTCTGTGTATTTTAGAGGGAGAGCAATGGGCCTGAGGAAACTGAAGCAAGTTTCTCAGCTTTCAGAAGGCTCTTCCCTTCCTCTGCTTTTTCTTTAGTTCTCCTCTCCCCTGATAAAGGCTCTTGGTTAATCTGCATGATGACCTCAAGGATATCTCCATTTTCATCCACTTCCTCACTCCAATTTACTCATAATAAAGCTAGAAATTTTATGTAGGCATCAAAACTCTGTACCTGGATTTCTGCTACTGTCCCAGATACCTAATGTTACACACATAATAGTGGCAAGTGTACCCAGAAATAATCCCATAGCAGATGTCTGTACGGTCTCAAGAGCCCTCATTCTCTTTACCTAGAAAGACAGTAAAATACACCTAAACAATTCAACAAACCAGTGATATGAGAGAGTATGATTCAGTAAATATTGAAAGGGGAAGAAGGAAGGTGGAAAGGCAGGAAGGCGAGAAGGCAGGATTGAAGGAAGGGATAGGGTGTCCTTGCTTATACAAGCCATTATTTCAGTGACATAATGTCACTAAGGTAAGTAAGAAATAAGATCTTACCTTCAGGAGTCACCAAGCTAATGAAGGATGGGGATTCGTGCACAATTAACCTCAGCATAAAGTAGTATATTTAAGGAACTCTCACAGCCCATGTGCTTGCCAGTGAATCTAGACCATTCCTAGTTTCCATTAAGTGAAAGATTCCAAACTTTTCAGCAAAGTTCTTTCCTACTGCAAGTAGATGTCCAATTCTGACTCTGCCTCAGATAACTTTCAAGTAGCATATCATTTCCAGTGATAAAACCCACAATTCTGGAAAACAGCGCTACATTCCAGGTTTACTAAAAAGAAGTGTAGGAAGAAGGGAGAATATTCAAGAAAGCTGCTTAGATAGCACCCTTTGCTCCACATGTTTAGATGTGATGACCAAAACCCTAACACAAGCGCTAGTGTCTCAGGAGCACAGAGAGAATTCAGAAACTATCTTCCTGCATAAGCCAGTGAGGACCACTAAAATCCAAAATCAATTATTCCTATAACAAAGATCTATATAATTCTAAATAATTTGCATTTATTAATAAAACTCACTTGTGGATAGAATTTCTTTTCCTAGCAGAGTTGTCTTTCCTAGTATGTCTGACTAAGTTTCACTTCAAATTATAATGTCTCAAGCACTGGGGTAAGTACTGTACCCATTCTTTCTTATTCAGCCTTCATAATAAACTGGTAAGATGAATGATATTATATCTGTTTTACAGACAGGAGAAAATGAAGCTTAGTGTGTTACAGTGAATTACCTGAGCTCACTTAGCTGGTAAGCAGAAGAACTGGAATTTGATTTCCATTCTGCTGGATCCTGGAGCATGGTTCTTGATATCAAACCATGGATCCTGAAGTCATACTCAGGTAGCAATGGATCTCTAAGGAAAGGGCATAGTGGTAAACAAATCAAGGTGAAAAAGACTCCAGCTCTCTTTTCATTCAATCGTGCATGCATCCTTTTGTCCATTCATCATGTATATGTAGCTTCACTTTGTACCAGTTGTTGGGCAGGCTGTGATATATTAATCACAGTTCATGACCTTGAATAACTCAGAAATGGGTCCTTTGAATGGGTGGCATTTTGCTTTTATAGTTCTCTCTCCTTCCCCTCCTCAATTTCTTTTCTGCCATTCGTATCCTTTTCCCACTCATCTGGACCACTTGCCTCCCTTCTCCCCTCCAGTGCTTAATATCCAGGTGGAGTTAAGCCTCATCTCCTCCAGAAAACCTGCCCTGAGCACATCTGCCCTCCTCAGATACTTAACATGAGATGCAGCCCAGTGATTAACTGTTCCCTAAATATTCTGTTTGTTTGATGTTTCCAAATGGATTGTAAGCTTATGGACAACAAAAGTTGTCTACAAAAACATTTTTCCTCTTTATTAAAAATCACAATACTGGAGCTATAATAGCTGCTAAGTAAATCCAGAATCATTATCATCTAGGTGTATTTCTTGAAAGTTATCCATACATTACTGGAGCATTGCTTAAGTTGGCCCCTCTCAAGACAAACTTTTTGTGTGACATGGATATAACTGGTGTCTTCTCAGTTATATGGGTCCTCCCTTACATCCTGGTAAATATCCAGTCTCCGATCTTGTCTGACATCTCCCAGTACCAGGGAGAAGGATTCCATTAATTTGCAACCATATTTGTTCCCCATAATAATGAGAATGAACTCTGAAATTCTACTGGAAAATAGGCAGCTGATTATCTAAGGGTTTTCATGCAAACAACATAATTTTTCATTTGGATTTAAAAAAACATATAAAACATGATACTCCACATACAAAACTGTCAATGTACATTTTTGTTTAATTTTACCAAATGTACTGGGCTCAAGGTTGGAAGAGAATTCCTTTTTTCCCTCAGCCAAGATTTTTTTTTTCATTGCTAGCACTCTGGAACCTTGTATCTTGTTGAGATTTGATGGTGACCTCACAGGTACCTTATTAATAATAAACCAGAGGGGCTCAGCAGAGCTTGGGTTTGGTGTAATAAATCATACTGTAAGTGCCATGTTTGCAGTTTTGGAATCTAGAGGAATATAATAACCAAGATTGAGGGTCTGGCAGGTGGTGCGAGTGACTGGGGGTGGGGACCGGCCTTTCATGGGTCTGACACATGCTTATGGTTATTAATTACTTTTACATTTTACATTGCTAATTGCCATTATTCTTTCCAGTTACAATGTAATTGAATTTAAAAAAAATCAAGCCTCAAATGTCAGGTCCAGATATTACATTGTGCCTCTGCCCAAGGAAGTATATATACACAGTTTCGGTTATTTGAAATGATGGATAGTAAGGCAAATTTCAAGGTAACTAATGATACCAAGGCAGCAGATTTGCAGCATGGGAGATTCCAGGGGAATATAAACGAGAAATAAGATCATGGAAGTTAATATGTGGATTTTTGCTAGTCAGTTAACCAGCATGCAATTCAGCTGTCTTGTTTATCAGAAAACATCGCTAAGTCACTAAGGAAAATAATTGTTAGTGTAGCTCCAAGTCCATATTTTTTTTTTTTTTTTTTTTTTGTGAGGAAGATCAGCCCTGAGCCAACATCAGTGCTAATCTTCCTCTTTTTGCTGAGGAAGACCGGCTCTAAGCTAACATCTATTGCCAATCCTCCTCCTTTTATTTTTTTCCCCCAAAGCCCCAGTAGATAGTTGTATGTCATAGTTGCACATCCTTCTAGTTGCTGTATGTGGTACGTGGCCTCAGCATGGCCTGAGAAGTGGTGCGTCGGTGCACGCCTGGGATCTGAACCCCGGGGCCGCCAATAGCGGAGCGCACGCTCTTAACCGCTAAGCCATGGGGCCGGCCCCAAGTCCATATGTTTTTAAAACACAGTATATTTTCCATGCATTTTGTGCCTATCACCATGCTAGGTGATGAAGGTGATGGCATCTCTTTAATGCATATCTTCAGTCACATAAACATCACTATCTGGGCCACTTAGCATGAACACTTAGTTCAATGTTTCCTAACAACTTGGTTATGGACCTCTTGGGGAGTCTAAGGAAAATGTTGAAGGCTTCTTCATGCACATGCATATAAGCATCTATCCACTAGAACTTGTGAACAAATTGGGGAGTGGAAGAAAGGGATCCTTGGATCTCCACTTTGACGGATCCCAGAATAGGAATGCCTGGTGCAGGGGCATGCTGACTGGAGATCCAGTGGCATCACCATCCTACCACGCTAGTGGGTATTCATAAAATTGATCCCTGGTTACTAAGGAAGATTAAACCATGTCATTTGTTCTTTCTTGAGAAGGCAGGTGGATGGGTGATTCATTTTTTGGTTAAAATTTTCAACCAAGATAACTATTCTTTAATTAAACTTTCTAGAGCAATCTTTAATAGTGAAAATTCTATTTTTATAATAATGGTTTATTCTCTGATAGTTAGCAAGAGTTGAATAAGAAACTTCTGTAATGGAAACACCACTTGCCCAGGGTTCCCTTCCGCACTTTGGAGGCCCAGAGCAACGAGCTGTTTAGCCAATCCTAGCACTTCCTTTCATGAATTTAGAAAGCTCTGCGTGGTCAGTGCTGTGCACATTTTTGGAAAAGGCCAAATTCCCCCACACTCTACCATTAACATCTTGAAACATAATACTTTTCCAACACCCCCATCTTCATCACCCAGACACTACCTGAGACTTCATAATTACCAAAGAGGAATTTAACTGGGAGTCCAACTTTCATATAAATCATAAATTTCTCTTTTTAAAGACGAGATGACAGAGGCCCTAAGAGGGGTAGCTATTCTTCTAAGCCTCCAGTCAGCATTAGAATTGGAAATGAAAGCTACTCAGTGTTCTCAGAATCGGGCTCCATGGAACCATTGGGAATACAGTTCCTTGGGATTTAGCAAACCCGTTGTAACTGCTTTCAGGCAAAAAGCAGCCTGAAAACAACATTATTGACCTCTGTTAGAGAAAAGCCTGCTCATAGATCTAACAAAAGTTCACGTCTAATGGATGTGTTCTTCAGTGTCTCTCTGTAAGGCAAGATGCCTTTAACAGCATCTTTGAAATTACACTACTTTGTTCTAGTTTCACAGTAAATGCTCCGATGGCTGTGTGGGCTCTCTTGGGTTTCTTCTTTCTTTGCTGTGCTGTGAAAACACACACTGCATGTACATTGTTATTATCATTGTTGCTAAGAAGTAAGAGAGCATGAGTTTCTACCCCATCATCTGCACAGAGCAGAGGCAGTGAATCCTGCTGGAGCGTAATAACAATCTATAAGTAAACCAGTCATGGTAAAATCTATCAAAAATGTGGCAATTTACGAAAATATGTCCCTCAAGCACACCAAAGTTGTCATCAAAGTGAGTTACCTGCCAATTAACTTATACATCTTGCACAAAGGGCACAGAATTCTAGTGTAAAAATAAAACCAGTTAATGCATAACTACTGTCTATGAACAATAAATCAGAAACAAAAATGAACATACCACTTGGTGCTTTTCAATGTATGTTACCATCTTATGGGAGGCTGCTGTTCAGGCTTCTGATAGAGGAAGATTACTTTTAAAGGAGACAATAATGGAAATATTTTTGCCTACAAATTCTAGCTGCAAATTTCAGCCAATGAACACGTATTGGGTGTCAACTATATTCTAGGCACTGGGTCACAAAAAACAGGACAATTTGTAACTGTTAGCACTGCTATGCCTTCCTGTTACAGATTACAATCAGTATATTTACATTTTAAACAAATCATTCACCTTTCACATTGAGCGTTCAAGTAATTAACCTTTGACAAACTCACCTATACCCCAAATAGAAGTGTGTAGAAGATGCTACGTGTGCCTCAGAGAGACAGACAGTGAAATGGTCAGGAAAGGAGGTGATGTTTCCTCTGGCCCTTAAAGGATACTTAGGTTTTTATCATTTCCAGCCAACCTATTAGTGTGTTCTTGTTCCACTTCACTTACTCAGCTGAGTTCTCTCAAAAACAAAGAAATAAACAAAATAACAACCACCACCTTCATAACCTCTCCCAACTCTGAGCTTCCTCACGCTGATGAGTTCCTGCAGCACTTGTGCTCTGTAGCACAGAAAGTTGCACATCGTTCCAGCATTCCCACTATCCTGGGTTCTTGGAGAGTCCCTTGAAGCTTTATGGCTGACTGTAATACAAGAATTCCATGTCCCGATCTAGAGCTTGTGAGTCAAGTATGCAGCCATGGAGGGTACAGAGGAATTTTCTCCTGCCCACATTCATCCACCCAGATCTCAGCCAACACTTGCTCACTTGTCTTGCGAGAACACACATTTACTTGTGGATTACTAAATTAATCACTCATTTAGCTTTCACTGGTCTAGACACTGAAGACCAAACTGTCAGTAGACATAGGCATATGCAAACAAAATAAACTAACTCTGGATGATTTAAGCAGAAAGGACAGGTAAATGGAGAGCCAGAGTCAGGGATATAAAGCCGAGAACATGCTCGAATCACCTGCAGACCGGATAGTTGAGGACACCAACACTACCCTGGGCACTGAGTGCTGCAGTTTACACCACAAATACCCTGGGCACTGAAAGCCACCGTCAGCATCACTGTCACTGCTGCCCAGGAGGCTATTCTCTCTGTAACTTCTTCCTTTCAAAGCCTGTTTAACCTCTCTTGTGTGCTCTTTGTAGCCAATCTTCTAAGAACAATATATTCCATTTGCTGGATTCCTTTGTTCACCTCACCTTCACTTTGCAACCCAAAGCAAGAGGCTTCTCTCTTCACCACTCCACTGATGCTGCCCTTTGGCTAAGATCTCAGTGACTTTCTATTTGGTAAATGCAATGAACACTTTATCCAACTAAACTCTGATAGATTTAATACTCTTGATCACTCCCTTTATCATCGGCATATATTTTCCTGCCCATGCCTTAAATGCTAGTGCTCCGAGGGTTTAATACACAACCTACAGGTCTGTTCACTCTACAATTCACAGGGATCTAATCCACTCTTGTGATTTTAACTACCACCTACATAGTAATGACACCTATATCAATATTTCTCTCCTTAACTTCTCTTCTAATCTTCAGACTTGTATATACAAATTGCTGGTAAGTATCTCTAATGGGATATATCGCAAGAATTTTAAAATTAACATACTTTAAATTCAATTTATCATGCACCCCCAGATGTGATTTTCTTTCTGTGTTCCTTGACTCAATGAATGACACCATTATTTATCCAGGTTCCCAACCAGAAATCTGTAGTCATCCTTTAATTTTTCATCTTGCTAACCCCAAAAAATAAATCAAACAAATCTCATGTATTGTAATTTTGTACATTTTCTTGAGTCTGTTCAGTGATAATTAATAACCTCTTAGTTCAAGCTTTCACCATAATTTTTGATTGCTTGTGACATAGTCTCTAGTCCAAACAATCATCCCTGGCTCTGTTCTTGAGCATCTCGCCTCCCACCTCCCCTTGCTCCAATTCCTGATGCATTTCCTTTACACACTTGCCAAGATGATATCATTAAAAATGAAGTCACATAATGTTTCTCTCTCACATTGATAACCATACAAGGATTCTTGTCTCTTTAGCCACATAATATGCCCCATTTTCTCCCATTGCGCTCCAATAATATGGAACCAGTATAGATACCTGCACACTCCATGTGTGTCTCAACACCATGGCCATGCTATTCCAACACTTTTAATGTCCTTATCTTTGATATAAGCTCTTTCTAACCTAGCAAACTGCTATTTTTCTTTCAAGATATAGCTCCAGTATTACTTCCTCCAAGAAACCTTCCTGGAACTCTCCAAAGTAGACAGATTTTTTCTTTGTTTATCTGTATTATCTTGTGTATATCCTCTGGTAATACTTATATTTACTCACCAGTGTCCCCCAGTAACTATTAATTCACTGAGGACAAAGAAGTTGTCCAAAGACAGTACAACCCCATACCCCAGTGAAAATCACCTTCCAATTTTATCTTTTCAGACAATCTGTTCTGGGTACTTCTTACATACTATGGCCTATGAACATTGTAGCCAGTGACTAAGAGAAGTCAAGGAGCCTGCTCCAGGCAGCCCTTGAGTTTGGCCTGTTTGTACATTTCCCTGAATAGGTAACCCAATACAAATGATGATTGTTTTTTAGAATTCCCAAGCCTCCTATAAATAGATTACAATAAAAAAAATAAACAAGCAAATTAATAAATAAAATTTGAGAACAGGATACCAGACTTTTGGGGAACCAGGGATCCCATTGATATGAGTATCCTAGGATGTTCCATCTCCATCTTCATTTTCACATCTACTAACTCTTCTTACATGCTTAATTCTTTTTTTTTTTTTTTTTGTGAGAAAGACTAGCCCTGAGCTAACATCTGTTGCCAATCCTCCTCTTTTTGCTGAGGAAGATTGGCCCCGGTGTAATATCTGTGCCTGTCTTCCTCTACTTTATATGTGGGACGCCTGCCACAGCATGGCTTGATAAGCAGTGCGTAGGTCCATTCCCGGGATCTGAACCCACAAATCCCTGGCCGCCAAAGCAGATTGCACAAACCTAACCACTACGCCACTGGGTGGGCCCCCACACTTAATTCTTTTCTCTTGTTGTCAGCTTTTTTTTTCCTGCTTCTTGGTACACGTGGAAGAACTTATTGTCATAAGATACTGTGTTAGTCCATTCGGGCTGCTGTAACAGAATACCATAGACCAATTGGCTTACAAACAACAGAAATTTATTTGTCTCAGTTCTAGAGGCTGAAAGTCTGAGATCAAAGTGCTGGCAGATTTGGTGTCTGCTGAGAGCCCACTTACTGGTTCATAGACAGCCATCTTCTATGTCCTCACACGGCAGAAGGGGCAAGGGAGCTCTCTGGGGTTTCTTTTATAAGGGCACTAATCCCATTCATGAAGGCTCCCTTCACATGACCGAATCCCCTCCCAAAGGCCCACATCCAAATACTATCACATTGGGGATTAGGTTTCAATATACAAATTTTGGGGGCCATAAACATTCAGTCTATAGCAGATCTCAAATTTAAATGATCTGAGTTTCGGCTAGTGAGCGCAAAATACCCCTTCCTTTAATTTTGTTTCCAAAACCCTGGAGAAGAACTTTAATTGGTATATTATGAGTCAGATATATCAGTGGACAAAAAAAAAAAAGTGTTCAGGGGACAGAGGTAAGTTGTCCTTTCATGATAAGTCAGAGGCAACATTGGATACTGCATGGGGAGATTAATCTGGTAAAGAGGGAAGGAGTTGTGCTCGCAGAGGGATAATAGCTGTCCACTCCGATGACAATCCTGCACATATGCGGAGTATAATTCATAGCTTACAAAGTGACTTTTATAAAAGGAATTCACAGCTATTTTCTCATTTATTTCATGCACAATCCCTGTGATCTAAGGAATATTATCCTCATATTACTGATGAGGAAACTAAGACTCAAAGAGAGAAAGAAATCTAATCTGATTCAAACAGCCGGTAAAGACTAGAGCCAAGGAGTGAATAATTGCCTTCATTCTTTAATACAAATGGCTTGAAATGTTGATTAACTCATTGTGGACATCTGAGGATCTCTGAAATTCAGTCATGACTCTCAACAACAGGGCTGAGCGCTCTGCTAGGTGGGACACGCATTGCTGAATGGACTGCCACTTTCTCTTCTTCTAGAAGCGAAATCTTGTTTAAAGAGGCAAAATTGTTGAGACCTTTGCCTCTGTGAAACTGATTTCCCTGTCTGTAACTGTGGTTTTGGTCTTGAGTTAGGCATTCAGGCTTAATTAAATTTCATTGAGACAAGTTATAACTCTGGGATCATTTATTTATTTGGCAGTTATTTTTTGAGCACGTACAATGGACAAGGCTGTATGCTTGACAGAGGGGGAAACATAAGACAGTCCCTGCCAGCAAACAATTTATTATCAGTTGGGCCAGGGATAGATACTTGTAACTATTTACATGTGATAAAGGCCATAAAAGAGGTACAAACAAAACACTATGGGAATTCTGAGAAAGGAAACTCACTGCCCCATTAAAATCAGAGGAAGCACTGCTGTGACAGTGTCTCTTTAGTGGAGCCTAGGAAGATAGCACTGAGTGTCTTAGTGGAAACAGGCAAGCTTGCATGGAGTAGGCTTAACAAAGCTTGACTCAAACCTCAGCCCACCTGGATCCATCAACTTAGAGTCTTACAGTCCATTCCTACCAAGGCTGTGTATTCACAATCATATTGATCATTCCTTCCCCACTCTCAGACCCATCTGCCCTCCCAGAAATGCCCTTACATCCTGTTTACTCTCTGTATATGTCTACAATCCTATCTCATTCACTAAGTACAATCACACACATACACCAAGGTATGGCATTTGCTATTATAAATGCTAGAATATTATAACTTACTGTTCTTTGCCCTAGTAAAAGTGTGTCCTTGTAAATAAGAAAATGATTTGGTTTTCAGTCTGTTAGCATGTTATTATGGAGTTGCATAGAAAAGTTATAAAGAGAGATGCGTGGTTTCTCAAAATGGTCTCATTTTTTATACTGTTTTTCCACCATTCGTGCCTCTCTAGGACAAAGGCAGCAATATGGGAGAGGCTGTCCAAAGTGTCTTGTAAATATATTTGAATGTGTGTGTGTGTGTGTGTGTGTATAAATTTTTAAACATGCAAAATTATCTCAGTCAAAATATATTTAGAGCAGCTACTATTTACTGACTTATATAGATCAGCACAAAACAAGAAGAAAATGTGCTTGACTGAGCTTGCATTATAGTTGGGAAATAGGCATTAAATGTATAATATGATATGTTATGATGTAATATAATTTCAAATGGTAATGCATTCTATTAGAAAAATAATTCAGGAAGAGAGGTTATTTTAGATAAAGGAGATTAGGAGAGACCCTGCGGTAACATTTGAGAGGAGAAGTGAATGAGGAGGTGGTGTGAACGACATGGAATCTAAGGGCAAAGCATAGTCAGCAGAAGGCAAGTTAAAATGCCCTGAAACTGGAATAACCTCAGTGTGTTTTAGAGAAACAGCAAGAAGGCCACTAGAGTGGAAGCAGAATAAGTGAAGGGAAAAATAAAGAGGATGAGGTCTAAGAGATAGAAAAGCGTCAGGTCACAGGGTCCTTGGGGCCCAGGACCAGGAGTTTATAATTTATTCTGAGTATGAGGGGAGCCAAGAGGGTCTTTTGAAAGACAATAGTTACTTCTCTGTGGTGTGGGAAGGAACAAATGCAGAGCAGAGTGAGAAGTTTGGCAGGTTTGCCATGATTTAACGTTGAACTCAGTAGTTGCGTAGGAGGGAAGATGTAGATAAATTTAGGGCATATTTTGAGTGTCATCTTGCAAATGAAATGGAAATGAGGAGAGACAGAAAGAAAAAATTTAAAGATGACTCACTGATTTTTGACGTGAGCAACTGGAGGAATGATGTTATCACTTTCTGATATGAGGAACGGAACATGGAAGGATGAGCCAGATTATGGTGGAAGAGGGGGGTGATGCATAGATTAGATTCCTGTAGTGGTAAGTGACATTTGAGACATCCTCATGGAGATGTCAAGTTTCACAGTTGGAACTAGGGAAAAGGTCAGGGAAAATTTGAGAGTCATCAGAATAGATGGTATTTAAAGCCATGGGATTGGATGAAATCATCTAAGAAGTGAGCATAGAAAAAGAAGTTCAAGGATTGAGATTTGAGGCACTCAGTCACAGAAGATAGATTAACATTTTTGAAGTCATCCCAGTTTAATCAAGCCTTCCAAACACATTTGGGATATGTGTGCTGTGTATTGTCAGTTTGCTATGCTTCACTCTTTTCTATCATTCCCTGAACTCCAGGAGTCTGCTGTCTAAGGAATGCTTCAATCAAGCCCTCTGCTCTCGTGCTTCAGTTTGGATTGAACCATTATTTGGAATCAGCCAGAGGTTAGAGAGTAAAAGGAGAAAAATGTTGGGGTATTTATTTCCCTTGCTCCCTCAATGCAGGATTCTTTCTGTGATAAATGGCTATTCAGAATTGGAGGTAACTTTATAATTCCCGTATGTTTGCCATAATATTAACTAATCCCATTTAACTCCAAATTCACATGTGAAAACACTTTCCAAAAACAAAGTATTTGTCCCCACTTAGAAGCTGAAGGAAAAATCAAACAGCACTTTATGACTATCTTCCTCACCAACCTAAAAACTATATTAGCTGATGCTCAGTATATTTCATGAATGAATGAATGTGTGTCTTTAGTATTTTCCAGAGACCCAGACGTAAGATTGCATGGATGAAAAAGCAAGTGGGATAGAGTTAGGTGGGGCAATTTCTGGGAACTTGGACAGAGAAGACAGAGAAATAACATCTCCCTGAAAACATGTCATTGACAGAATCAGCCTGGGGGAGAAATGAGTCAGGGCTACAGCAGGGTCTAAAGATCTTGTCTTAGGCTTCCACCTACCTCCAGACTCTTCAGTGACTTATGGGAAAAGAGCATGGGAATTTGTGTTTGTTCTTGAATCTGGTTATCCAAGAACAAAATCAGTCTACAGGCACAGACTTGGATATTTTCTGCTGCCTATTCTGCTCACACAATCCCCCTGGGCCATGTGGGCCATGTACCCATGGCAGGTCAGAAGTGTTGGCTGAACTGAGAAAACCAGTTAAAGCAAGAGAACATCCAAAGTGAAGAGATAAGTAAATAGTCTCCCTCCTGTCTAGTCTCATGCACGTGTCCTTGCGACAGGGTGAAGCAAACTTGACCAAGTGGGAAAGGTTGATAGACATTCCCATGTGTTTTTTATGCTGATCTTGTGCTGGAATAGTCTTGCAAATCTCTGATGTCCAGTGATAGTGATCAAGACCTTCTTTAGGAGCACTGGAGTGACTCGGGATCAAACCACTCAGCCATGGCTTTGCCCTCACAGACTCATGCTGTGAGTCCTGGCCTCCAGGTCAGAAGCTCTCCAAAGCAACACTGACTCAATTCCATTTCCTGACAGTGCCAAGGAGTCCCAGCTGCTCCTGTGATTGATTTCACACCACACAGCTCTCCAGCTACATTCATTTCAGCCAGAAGCTCATGTTCTTGTTCACCATGGCTGTGTTAAATCCTCAGCACCTAGAAGATGCTCTCTGTCTGAAAGCAGGAAATAAGTTGGATTATTTAATTAAAGTCATTTTGCAAAATGGATGCTTGGGAGGATCGTCTCTGAAATCATAAAAACTAGAGATCTTGTCAGTGATGATTTTCCCCTGGGCCATTTCTCTGAGATGTGACTATCTTGCAAACAAACCAGTCTCGGGTAAAGTGAGTGAGATGGCATTGATCTATGTATAAAATCTCCTCTTTTTCCCTTTTATAGCAGCTATGACATAGATAGCATCTGCAACAATCTGGCAGGTTTTTGTTTATGTGTAATATGTATCTGTTGAATATTTAATTTTGCTAACCAGTGAGTATTATTTTATTTTTTTGCGGCAAGCATGCCACGGTACCTTTTTCAACTTTATTGAGGTATAATTGACATATAAAATTGTAAGATATTTAAAATGTACATCGTGATGACTTGATATACATACACATTGTAAAAAGGTTCCTCCTACCTAATTAATTAACACATCCATCACTTCATATATTTATTTATTTATTTATTTGGTGAGAATATTTAGTTCTACTCTCTTAAAATTTCAAGTATACAATACGGTGTTAACAGCTATAGTCACCATGTTTTACATTAGATCCTCAGACCTTATTCATCTTATAGCTGAAAGTTTGTACCCTTTTACCAGCCTCTCCCTATTCCCTCTACCCCTCAGCCCCTGGCAACCACTTTTATACTCTCTGTTTCTGTGAGTTTGATTTTTTTTGTTGTTAAGATTCCATGCAATATTTGTTTATCTCCGACTGACTTATTTTACTTAACATAATGCCCTCAAATTCTATCTATGTTGTCACAAATGGCAGGATTTCTTTCTTTCTCCTAGCTAAATAATATTTCACTGTGTGTGTGTGCATGCGCATGTGTGTGTACCACAACTTTTTTATCCATTCATTCGTTGATGGACACTTAGGCTGTATTCACGTCTTAGCTATTGTGAATAATGCTGCAGTGAACATGGGAGTGCAGATATCTCTTCAATATCTTGTTTTCATTTCCTTTGATATATATCCACACTGTGAGATTGCTGGATCATACGGTAGTTATTTTATTTTATTTTATTTTTGGGGGAACTTCCATACTGTTCTCCATTATGGCAACACCAAGAATATTACTTATTTTTAACTTAAGTTTCTATTTGATTATTTGAAGGGATTAATCAAAACAGCTGCTAGCCCATTAGAGAAGTCGATGGAGGGGCGAGAGCTGGGTCTGAGCCCTGCCTCCACTATTGACTGGCAATGAGAGCTTAGTCAAACAACTCACTGTCTTCATATATCAAAATAAATATAATAACAACATGTATTATTTATAATAATTTATACAGTAGTGCATATGAAATGAGATCTTTATGGGAAAGCACTTTTGAAATACTTTTTGCAAATATTAAACCCTTATAGTTTTAAAAACTATTATGACAGTAGCATTTTTAAATAGAACATTAGGCTACAAAATACCAGAAAGATTTCTTTGTTCAATATTCAGAATAGAGCCTCTATGTAAATAGAGGCAAGTTAAAGGGACTTGATGTTGATGGACTAGAGAAAATAATCATTTGATCATTTTTTGGGTGATTGAGGATAAAAGAAATAAGAATTGTTCTAAAATTCTAAGGTTCTCGAATAGTTGGCGGTGGTGGGGAGAGCTCTTTCCCCAGCCTCAGTATATTGATAAAGAGCTTTTGAGGTCAGCAAAGAGGGAATTCAAAACTTTTTTTTGTTTCAGCTTGACTTTTAGTCTCTGACAGAAATGTTACATGAATGACCACTTTCACGTCGCCACTGCATTCCACCTACATGGCAGTGGTGTTATGGGCAGGGTCATTTCCTCTCTCCTGAAGCAGGCAGGACAGTAGAGGGCACAGTAGAGATGTTTGTTAACAGCGTGTTGATTGATTCACTTGCTTCATTCCAATTCCATCTCTAAACAGATTGCAAAATGCCATTTGATGCCTGAAACATAGCAACGCTCTAAGGACAGGCTCCCACGTGGGCAGTGGCTCTGAACTGCTTTGCTGCACTCATATTAGCACAGACCCCATTCTCCAACACCAGCATTTATTAAAGATGGAAGAAATAACTTTTAGTGTTTCCACCCAAACCTAAAATTGCTACTGCACTACACGATAACTGTCTAGTGTTCTTTATCCCTTTTCTTCTATTAATAATACATTAAACTTCAGTTATAAAAAACTCAGAGGAAAAAAAGAAAAGATAATGATTTCTTGACAGATGGTGAATGAAAGGCTTTAACACGGCTTTAACTGAGCTTGCCACACCATTTTTAATGTACAAGTCCCTTCTATTTCTCAATCTCTTCATACTTAATTGAGAAGTCCCACTTAGAGATGAAGCAAAGAGTTTAATGAACCTCCTCCCTAAAATCATTAATTCAAAATATCTGATGTTGATTACACATTTTTTGGTAATAAGTACTCTCCCTGGTGATGTCTGCATAAAAATGGGCTGAATAACCACGTTTTGTGAATAGAACCCACACTGTTCAAATTGGAATGTTTTATTAATCACAGTTCTTAAAAGATATTGAACATTGGAGGGGGTAGATCAGGAAATAAATAATACATACTCTTGAAATGGCCCTGAGACGAGTAGCTGTTCTCTTTATAAATATTACAGACTTCACATAATCCCTTAGGTAAAGACACAATATTCAACACACATAATGATGAACAACAACAAAACAGCATTTTAATTTGAATCAGAGTAGCCCTGGTTATGGTATTCTCATCCTGTTAATACAATATCCTCTTGGGTCCTATGAGCTAGGCTATTAGTAGTCCCAAATAATAGATTATTATCCTGAGATGCAACAATCCACCCACAATAGTAATACATTTGGTCACTATCAGTAACTCAATGATGTGAAATAGAAGAGATAATCTGTAGGCAGGGAAGGGAAGGGTATCATTTTAGTATCGTGTCTAGTACCAAATTTATTTTGGGTATACACGTATTTATAGCTTCTTCAATAATTTACCTATAAAAATAATCTGAGTGTTGCTGAAATTTGGAAAATTCTTTTGATTGCATTTATTTTTTAGTAAAGATTATCACGGCATACATTAGCACTGTAAAAATAATTGCTCTAATTAGCAAGTGTTATCAGTGACAAAGTAACACAGAACATTTTATTTTCCACAACTGTCGTTAATAATTTATTTTTTAAGAGAAAGAAAAGGAAAAGGAGTTTTGAAGTAGCCATGTGTGTGTTCATTGGGACCAGAATGGCTCATGTTCCCGTTTCGCTGACTTTTGGCTCCAACTACTGAGATCAGGGGTTGGTATTGGGGAACCTCAGTCCCTGGAGGCCCCTTTTCCCAGCAGCTCTTACATCTTGGTCCACTATTTTCACACTGATCTCCAACTCTCTTTATAGCAAATTATCTGTTGACATATTTCAGGCCTGTCTTTTCAAGTAGAATGAAGCTGGAAACCATATCTAATTCATCTCTGCATGACCAGTGTCTAAGCCAGGCATAGTGACTTTTTATAATATCTTTATACAATAGTAGGTTCACAAAAAAAAGACGAGTTGATTGATTGATTGGTATTTGAATGACAAATCAATTTAAGGACAAGCAAAGTTTCTTTTTTTGTCTTTTCCCTGCAAAGTCAGAAAAAAAGGACATCGGCTTGTATTATGTTTAAGTTAGACGCTGTATGGTGTATTTCCAATTCCCGATTTTGTTCAGATTGGAGTAATAGCAGATGGCTCTATAAGTTTCTCTTACAGGGAATCACACTTATGAGAAGACAGATGTTGCTTCATTTTACTAAGCAGTTTTGAGGACCTACTATGATCAAGTCACTAAGGATTGCAAAAATATGTGCAATAAGGCACTATCCTCAAGGTACATTTTTAGAGAAAATAGATACAGATATATGATAGAATGAAAAATAAGTATAAGAATGAAAAGAGTTTTAGATAAAGTCACAATAGACTTGCTGTTGTCTGAAAGTTAAGGTTGTTACACACCTTGTTGAGTTCACAAGCTCCTTGAGTGCAAGAGCTATGTTTTTATTTCCTATTATGTCTTGATTCTCAGCAAGTCCTACAGAGAAAATCATTTCATCAGACATTTATCCAAAAAGATACTCTCTAGAAATTTATCTTCTTTTCTGATATTATTTGTTGTAGTTCTGCAAGATAGTAAGTGGCTCGTATAGCAAACTTATGTGGTAGGATTAACAGATTTATATCTGTGTTTCTCTTCTCTTTGTGTGACTGGTACCTCAGTGGGAATAGCACATGGAGGTCAAGAGGCAGATGTTTTCTTATAAATTGTTCAGCTTGTTCAAAAGGAGCAAGGTATTTGTCAAGGGAAGAAGTCAATTCAGCAATTTAATAATACTCTGAATATTTTATATCTTCAAATACTTTTATTTTCGAATAAGTTGAGAGTTCCACAAAAGTAAAAACATGGTCACATTTTGAATGAGTGATTGAATGGATGAACACTGTCTGTGTTGTACATTAGAGCCAACAACAGCAATGAGCATGACATAATTTCAAAAATGAAGTGGACTTTGTTGAATTTGCTGCTAAATTTGCATATCTGTCTTGCTCTTATATTGGGGCAGGAGTGAGAGGCTTGTATGTTGGAAAGGTGGGGATGGAAACGCAGTTACAATAGAATTGCATACATGACAGATGAAAGTGCTTTTTCTGAAACCAGTCACGATTCCATGTTTAGTGAGATTCGTCCTGCATTATCATTTCCAAGCACTTCATGTTGAGTACAGCATGTGAGTTGTTTGAAATCCTTCTCCCACGTCATTTGTGTGTGTGTGTGTGTTTGTGTGTGCGCGCGTGCGTGAGATTTACAGTGAGAAAATCCTTCCTAGGAACTAATGCAGAGAAGCACTTCCCAGAGAGTGGCGCCAGGCCTCTGGAAGGTACTGTGTTGAAATGCATGGTGGTAACTGACAACTTAATGAGTCCCCACATGATTTGCTCTTTTATAAAGTAACTGCTCTCTGGGAATCGGAAAATTTATTCTCACATCTTTTGTTAAACACTTCTTGGATTGTGCTTAAAGAGCATGATCTGGTGTACGTTCTTGGTTTTTCTTGGGGTATGTATTGTGCTGAAAACATGGGAGATCTGGGCAAGCCCCTCTCCTTCCCCTGCATTAGAGTACGTTGCTCTCCACTGCCTCAGATAACAGGCACACCCTCTCCCGCCGCCTCACAAAGCCCTTTTTCATCTTCATGAAAAGTTTTCATTGGAGCCCCCACAGTGAAGAAGTCAGGGAATAGAACCCTGAGTTTGTTTGGATTTGTGAATCCAAATGTTCAGAGAACTTCAAATAAACCCAAGTCTTTGCTGACGACAGCTGTGCGGTTAGCACAGTGATCTTGAGCAAGTTGCAAAACCTCCCTGCACCTCAATTTGCTCATCTGTAAGATGGTGCTAATGATATACCAATCATAGAGGATTGCTGTGAAAATTAAATGAGCAAGCCTACAGAAGAGCCCTTGACACATGTGTAGCACCCAATATATCTCAGTCATGCTGCTGATGCTGCTTCGTGTGATGTTGGTGTGGAGTTTGTTGGAGATCCACTGTATCATTAGGAGAATGGCAACTGAGAAATCCCCGAATCCTTGGAGACAAGGAGCTTGACAAGCACTTTCCTAATCACTCATTCAGTAAGCAGCGTCACTCTCTTCTCTGGACTCATTCACTGAATGGGGAGCAACGAACCCATCTTCTCCCTGAAGCTTCCCTGACCACTCCAGGGGGCACTGATCTTCTCTCCCCACTCCCCAGCGCAGGTAAGCTCACAGTATAGCTTACGACATCATCTCTTAGTTGTTCTATGTGCTTTTGCCCTGCTGTCCCACCTAGACGGTGAGGTTCTGCCAGTCCTTGGTGTTTTATAAGACTTGAAGTTCCTTAACATTGCAGCTCACACGCACAGGGTAGATTAAGGCTTGTTAAGGCAGTATCTGATGGAAAGTATGTGTGTATGGGGGAGGGAGTGCTGCTTTGGGGGCACATGTTACCTCTCCTTACCAATCTGAGTACCAGAATTCAATAATAATTGCATGTTTCATTCTCCTTGCCCTAAAACTCATGTTTAGCAATCCCTGAAAGGGTTCTCAGAACTGTATATAAAGGCAATAAAGATTAAATAACAATGGCTAAACCTAGTTTATAGAAATAACTCTGTGCCGTTTTCTAACTTAAGCATAATTATGTATTTAGCAAACTATAAATTGATGGTGGAAGTGTGCAGAGATGTTTCTTTCATTGTTAAAGCACAGCAAAGGTTTTCAAACCACTTTATTCTATTCTATCTTTAATATATTATTTATTTTTTACCTACATGCCTCTTCATTCTAACAAAATCTTATGCTGAGAACCAAGTATGTAAACCAAAGCAAGAGAGAGAGAAAAGTGTGTGTGGAGGAGAGAGTGATCAAAAGATGCTCTGTCCGAAGAGTGAGCATTGGGTGGTGGTACCGAGGTTTACTCCACCATCTCCTCTCCACCCTCTGCGTACCTCCCATGGATATTTAGGGATCAATGGGACCTATTGACTTTAAAGAGAATGGTCTTGGTTCTGCAACTTACATGCAAGAAAATTATGGGCAAGTCTTTTGACATCTATGAGCTACAAGACAAGGATAATAATAGTTAATATATTACCTTCAAAAGTTGTGAGAATTAACAAATATGTGGTACGGGATACAGCATGTCTTCCTACGAAGTAGATACTATTATTCTTTTCTATGTTTCATTCACCGGGTGACTTGTGCCAACCTGTGTTGAGATAGCTGCTTCCTTGTGTAACATGATTGTCCCAGACCCTAATGGAGAAGACAGAAATAGATCCATCACCATTTATACCTGATGCTCATTGTTCCCAAGGCCCCATCTGCTTCAGTACAGAAAGGCCAGAAAGGCAAGGCTCAGAAATCCTCTGAAGCAAAGAGGTGCCCTCTGGTTGTTATTCATGCTCTAACTTATACGACATATCCTGAGGGTGCTGCCAATGTAGTACTGCAGGTCTATACCTCTGCTCAGTCATCTTTTTTTTTCATTCTCATATTCCCCTGAAAATACTCCTAAATTGATGATGAAAGCACACTACAAATGGACCTCAGTATAAGAACTTTCACAATCCAGGAAAGGGAGGCAATAGATTTTCATTATCACTTGTGGCTGGGATTGCTCAGAAGCATTGCCTAAACTGAAAGAATTGCAGTGGTTATTCACATAGTGCTTACATCTGATGATCCCAGGTAGACCAGAGACTCCTGACACCTGGGCAGGTCAGAATTCTGCATTCATCGTCATTGCTGCCTCTAGACATCCACGTGCCCTACTGATTTCAGAAAGTGAGTAGAACAATGTGCGTTGGCTGTGCTCATATGGGAATCAGAGCAAGGTTCCTTGCACTCCAAAGTGTCATAACATTGAATGACACAGCTCTTTCAACAGCCACACCCCGTTCCTTGCTTCTGGATGTGCTCGGCTGGGGATCAGAATGAGTTCTGGCAAGAGGTGATGTACTGAATACTAACTGGAAAGCAGTCACTTTTATGATCTGGACTATTCATAAATAGAGCACACGAATAGTTTTTACACTTACTATTGTAGGGTACATGGGCCCTGAGCAGGACACACAGCAAAACTCACTTAGGACTTATTAATGGATGAACCACTTTATACATGACTCTTTAGTGTGCATTGCCTGGAATTAAAAATGTTTCAGTGAGGTTCCCTTCCCACTTTCACAGGTGGTTAGCTGGGAGAGAATTTGTGGTGGCCTGCAAATTGCATGTGCCCTCTGTCCTATTTCCTTTTAAACTCCTAAATGGAGGTTTTCCACCTTTGGAACTGTTTGCGGCCTTGGGGCTCTGCCAGGGTGAAAAGAGAGAGAGATTAGCTCAGAGTCCTCCCCCGGCAACCGGAGCGGTTTATAGAGGTGAAAGAGTGGGCAGAAAGTCATCCTGTGCCCAGTAGTCCATCCTATTTCCAGCAAGTCCCTCTCTTCTGACTGTAATTTTCACCTCGCCCAGGTGTGAAAACCTTTCCTGGGGAGAGGAAGATGCAAGCCCCTCTACCAGCAGCAGGTTGAAGCCATGGTCCTCCTCGTTACTGAGGAAGTGGGTCTGTGGCTCGGCCTCTGATTTTGCTCAGACACTTGAACTATTCATACTCTATTAGACACATATGAAGGGAGGAAATTGGACTTTCTCAGGTTGCAGATGTATCAGCAGGGATGTATGGCTGAAAATTAATTCCCTGACACAGACTGATGAAGCCAGCAGTTTCCTGAAATACTGAGACATATTTTATATTTTTTATAACACATGATCTCAATATTGCATGTTTTCCCTCATTCAAAATGCTATTATATTTTGACAGTGGGACCTGGAATCTTCTGTTTTCATAAACAATTTTCTTGATAATTAGTCAAAATGTCAAGAAATTGGTCACGTGTCCAGTAATGAAAATACTGTAATGAAATCTACATATCTGGTAATGAATATAGAATGACATTTAACTGTAAAGTGCTAGATGAACTAACACACTATTAGCTCTAGTGTTTGGTTACAATGAAAACTAAAGGTCCCTTCTCTTAGTATTTTTATTTATCTCTGAAGTCTACTTTTTTACATGTGATATTTCTTTTTCTTCCCTCCTTATACAAGTAATAGCTTAAGCATTGCTAATTCACTCAAGATTCATTCACGATGTATTGGTAGATGTCACTCGTAAGCCAACCTTGCTTATTTTTAAATCTGATCTTATATTTTTAATTTCTTTTCATTTTTTACTTTAATTTACTATACTAAAGTCTCATATGAAATATCTGAACATTAAATCTTAAATGTTACTTTATCCATGGCTCCTAGAGTAAGTCCCTTTATTTTTCTGACCCCTTGTCCACTTGAAAGAAAGTAGCAGCTGCATTTTCTCACATGGTTCTTTTGATGAACAAATGGCTGATGTATGTTAGAAAACTTCAAAACCTACGAAATATTATACAAATTTGTAAGACTGTTGCATTACCGTGTGATAATAATAACCCATATTGTACTTTGTAGCAAAAGCAATAATCTAATCAAGATGATTAAAATCTATAACAAGAATCACATCCAGAGGATGCTCAATATATTGACTGAAAGATAAGACCGAAGGATTTAATGAGAGTTGGCAGCACTCTCTTGACTGCGCATCGAAGCCAAATAATTGGGATCTTTCTATGCTACAAACACTTGACATCAGAGAACACTTTTAGAAACCAAGAACCATGCTGGGTAAAAAAGGCAGAAACAAAGAGTCAACAAGACACAAAGGTTACAGACATCCCCAAAATGCATCCAAGAACAACTTCTTTTCAGCTCCAGTAACAGCCGATGCCGGGGCTGAGTTCAGAGATGAAAAGCAGTGGTCCTTTTTGTACTTTAAAATACTGAGTAATATTGGAGATAGGAGGCTTGTGGTCACCTATCAGCCAAATCTCTGCAGCTCTCTGAGTTTTAAACAAATCACTTTGTAAAGTGAGTCTTGAAGGGGGTTTGAGCAGACGAGCCAATCTCAACTGCAAACATATGAAGGAACTCATTGTACCCCAGTGAATGACTTTTTAGTACCTGAGTTTGTGGTATATGCGCATGTGTGTGTGGGCATATGTGTTTCTTTTGAAAAACCAGAGACAGTATAACCAGATGCTAGTGTTTCTGGAGGCAATTCTCTCTGCAACTTTATTCCCTTTGTTTAAATAAAATCTGGGATAGTAATTAAACAAAGCAGACTGTAGTCTTTGGAAAGATGACAGGTCATTTACACTTGGCTTGTTGATGGATGGGATCAGGACAGAAAATGTGATAAGAGAAGCACCAATATAAAGAAGAGAGGAAGCAACTGACATCATTCTGACTTCAGAGTATGTTATTTCTGGGTTGGAAGGATCACTGGGAGAACCAATAGGAAAGGAGGTGGATGGCTGAAGTGGAATCCTAAGAAAAAGGTCATCCTTTGAAATATGTTCAGGTAATAAGGTATTTACTCATTTGTTACAATATGGAGACTTGCAGTGCAGTGGCCACTGAGTCTTTCAGAGTCCATGACCCCTTCAAGCTTCAAAATACATTTCCATTGATTTGAGTATGCCAGTGGGAGGTAGGGGTTCAGTCTTCCTGGCTGTCCTGCAGGAAGGAGCCATTTGGAACTTGTCAAAGCAATCTCTTACATATAAGCAACTCCTTGTTTGTTATTCTCTTTCTCTGTTCAGTTTGTTAATAGGAAAATGGATATAAAATATAATAATAATTTAATACTATATTCAAACATTAATGAGCTTTCTCGAATCTGTCCATCTTTGTTTTGTGTGAGGCATGTGGCACCATACCTGGAGATGTATGCTACAATAAGAGTATAAGAATAAACTCCACATCTTGAGCTTGAGAAATTAATGTTATGTTGAGATGTGTGCATATATTGTAAAAATAAAAGGAAATGCTACAGTATTTATTATAGATAGTACACCTCACATTACCTAAGGACTCAGGGGCTAAGTGTTAGTTATGTGAGGGGAGGCCTGACAATGGAGACTTCAATTCAGTAAATATTTATCAAATATCTCTCCTTGTCTCTTCCTGAACACTTAGGGCATAGACATGAGTCCATCACAGCCCTTGTTCTCTGCTTGCTTATAAATCTTTAAAGAAGTTTTAGACAAAGAGGAAAAAAAATAAAAGTATAGGTTAGTAGGTGGGCTATTATTTTTATAAGGGGAAATTGGAAATGAGTTCAAGTTAACTTCAGTGCAGAAACAGCCTGCATGCAACATTTTAACCTTAGTGCCATTGCTTTCCTAAATGGCAGGACTAAATTGCCCAGTATTTCTATATGATTCCATACTGAAAGTTAGGAAAGAGATGGGCCGGCTCAGCTTGGTCTGTAACTGACTTGGTTTTCTCTCCAATGCTCTCAAGTCTTTTTGAAATCTCATTCCTATGGGTTGAGACATCCTGAAATGCTACTTTTTCTGTCCTTTGTTATTCAAAAGACCTTTTGTTCAGAAAGGGTGAGAATTGGAAAGATTATGGAAATCTCACTGATGTGGAATCCAAGACCTACTATTCTCTTTCATTTTTCTTTACTTGACATGCCAACAAAGTACTATTAAGTAGTATGTTTGATTTGTGTATCAGGAAAGACTTCACAGAGTAGTTGAAATTTGAAAAGAAATCTAATTACAGATTACAATTTTTATGGGGGATATAGTTGAGAGAGAGCACATTCCACTTGCAGAGAATGGATGAAGGCACAAAGATAAAACAGAGTGAGGCATGATAGGACAGTGTATAGTTATATTTTGTGGGAGCTTAGCATGTATTGATGAAAAAGTACAAATGGAATGTAGGTGTCAACCACATTTTGGAAAGCTTTAAATGCTAAGATGTCTTAAAATCCATTAGACGGGGGAGAGTTATAGAGGTTTTGTTGGAGATAGTAATGTGGTTGAAGTTTATCTTAGCAAAATTAGTATGGCTGTCATATGTGAATTATCTGGAATAAGGCAAGTAGGCATTAGAAAAACCAATTAATGAGCTATTAAAAGAGCCGAGGTAAAATATCATAAAAGTCTGAATTAATTAGATGGCAATGGGCAAAGAGAGGAATGGGCAAATGAGATCCGTATCGTAAGGGTAGAATTCTGCATGACTTGGCATATACAATTTGGAATATAGTGAGTGGCTCTGACTAATGTAAAGGAAAATGGAAGGGTGAATGAATATAACTCCAAGGATACGTGCCTGGTTGATTAGGAACATGAGAACGCCGTTATTGGAAACTAGATAATCAGGAGGAGAAGCTGGTTGTTGCAGATGATGGATGCATAGCCACTTGGAGAAAGTCTAGATGTTTTAGGAGCAGGAGTATATTACTTGCAAAGCCATGTTGTAGAAAGATGAATTTGGTGGGAGTAAGAGGGTGGATTGAAGGGAGTAAGTGCTTTGAATAGCAGCTGGATGATCATTATTAGAAGCTTCAAAAGGACCGTCACAAAATGGCAGCACACATAGTTAGCAAATAGTGGGGTACCACAGTAAACAATGATGATTGGTGATTGCATAACTAAACAGATTTTGTGTCTAACAAGTGGTCATTCGCGTTGATTTTTAAGAAAAATTTTGAGGAGTATCGAGCCTGCATAATTTAAATATAGCAGTCAGTTTTCACCAAAAAAAGCAGTCCTTACTTGTCCTTCTGGGAGGCACACACACATCCACAGGAAAGGAGGGGAGAACTCCATGTATTTTCATTGAGGTCCCCGCATAGTCAAAGGATAAAGACAAGAAAGTCACATATTGATAAAGAAATTTTAATAACTGGAAGGAAAGGATAACACTTTTCAGCTTACAGAACTTGAGTACAATTACCTGACATCTACTTTTTAAGAAAGAAAAGGAAATTTAATTGAATGCACAATTAGACATCTATCAAAATGAATTTTCTTTAAAAACCTCATATAACAATATCCCATTTCTCTCTCAGCATAATGATTTCTTACCCACAAAGCCTGTCAGTGTTTCCTAGAAGCAATATTGAAGCGACTTCTTGCTGGAAATTCAGCAAATGAACTTTTTCTGCTCCCAGAATCTCTCTCCTCATTAGGCTAGTTAGAAATTCGCCCGGGGCTCCAAGCCCTTCTTCTCTCTGACGAATGCTAAGTGTAGAGGAGCTAATGGACACTTTAACTGTTAGGGGGCTTTCGATTCAATCCCTTGCAGCCTGGCAGCTCATTCCAAGTCCTTTCAGAAGAGCTGCAATCATATGCACAAATATGATAGTTAAATATGGGCTGGAAGGGGAATCACTTTTTTTTTTTTTCATGACTAAAGGAGATACGGGTTAAAAACAGGAAGTAATTCATGAAGACTTCCAACAGGCTGGGACCCATATCCCTTCAAGAGGCCCTCCCACTGGACTATCACTTTGCAAGGAGCAAACGAAGAAGGAAGCCCTTTCTTTAGTTCCAACTATGCTCATACAGCCTCCTCCTATGGGCCGCAGCATCATGTATATATATTATATCTATATGTTTTAAATACCATCTAATAGTAATTGCCAATAAAATAAAGCAGCCTTAAAATAGGTAGAATTTCAAATAAAGGAAAATTGATAAGTACCCTGTGAACATGAAACATATTTCCATGTAAAGGTGTATTATCTGAGAACTGGTGTAATTAGCAGTTTTCCCAATTCCTTTAACTTTCTCTGATTTTCCCCTCCTTCCTCTATACCCTTCTTTCTCTAATATCAGCGCCAATAAAATCGATCAGTGATTGTTTGCTGATTGTCTATGTCCCCTTTTTTTCCTCCATCTAGTTGGAAGGTTTTTAAGTGATTGTTTCTTTCCTTCCAGTGAGTTCTCCCCTAACAAACCTGGCACGAGGCTCTGATTTTACGATTCTTGATTGCATTCTTAATCTACAGGTTAAATTTGGTTTGGAGGACATTGGCTTGATGTTTCGGATGGTTTCAATTCAGTAATCCACAAGTGTCTAGACATTCAAATGAGGTCAGAAAAAAAAATCTATTCTTTGAAATTTATTTCACAATTCCTTATATCGATTGGAGAATGTGTATTCCACAGGCAACTGAAAGAGAAATTTGTTCTGGTTCTAAATATGAATCAAAGTGGCAAGACCCAGACCACCTCATCTTTCTAAATGTAAGCTCTTTTCGAAATCTATAAAGATGCTCCCGTGAATTTGGCTGGTGCTGAAGTGTCAAGGCACAATTTATCCAAAATGACTGCCGCTGCTTGGAGTTAAGAGCTGAGTACAAAGAGGCACTGCTTTGCCAAGGAATTGGAACTCAAAATTCAATATTGATGGGGTTGTTTTCCCCAGAATGTTACCTCATGATTTCTTCAAGTCTATTGACTATGTTTTTTTCTTGGAAAAAACATGATATATTTTGTGTGGTGGCTACAGGACTTGAGGGCACCAGATCCAGCTCATGTGTCTCCCAAGACTGTATAAAAACCAAGGGCTTTTAAAGCTATGCCAATGTATATGCTGCTGCTCTGGCAATAGCATGTCTCATTGTTAACTCTGATGGCATGACCTAACATAATGTGACACATACTGGAAAAGTAATGTGACAAAATGGATCAAGCAGGCAGTGCTGCACATGAAAAATATGACATCTCTTCTGAAACCAATCCTGCTTTTAGCAAAAATACTACCTCAAAGGGCACATCACTTTCGTCCACATCCTTCAAGCTTTTTGATAATATGAGAGCCAGATAAAGGCCACATCTGTTATGGGTACAGAAGTAAGCAGTATCCAGGCAGTAACAAAAGGCAATCTTTGAGAGATGATGCGCAGAAGTCAACGAGAGGAGGTGTAATTAGGCGGTGAGCATGAAGATGAGCTGTCTATCTCCTACACCGCTAGGTCTCAAGGATTGACATCTACAACAAAGCAGTCAAGTTGTTCCTTAAAGTGGATCAGATGGAATGGACACTGTTAGAAAGCCTTCATCTGTATCACTAAGTTTCACTGCAGAGTTTCACAACTTGGTCCAAGTTCATTTCCTCAGTCAATTAATATAGTTCATGTATTTATTACATGTATCAGCCAGGGTCCAGTCAGGAATTTAGAAACCACTCTAAGAATTTCAAACAGAGGACAGTTTAGTTTAGAAACATATTTTCAAATTGTTGGAAAAGGTTATAGGGAACTATGGGGACAGCCAGTGCTACCCAGACATTAGAAAGGAGAGGAAGTCACTACCCCCTCCTCCCAAGGCCAGGGAATGAAGAGTGAGACAGTCATTGCAGTTCCTCACTCCAACGCACGGATACTATCGGAACCCAAATTTTTTCATCCTTCATCTGCTACTTCTGTTGCTAGGACCCGACCCCAGAATCCAACTTGTAAGGGAGTCCAACACATGTAATTTCCTGTTTTCCAACCCCTGCAGTACAGAGCAGAGGATGGGGTCGGGGGAGGGGTTGGGAATGGGATTTAGTACAAGAGGCCAATGTTTGGCATGTTATGCTTTAGTTATTGTAATTAAAGATGAACAAGGCAAGGATATATATATCTATACACACACACACACACACACAAAATGTGACACATGCTGGAGGTTAAATATCATCAGGTAAATGTGTTTATTCTTCACTATCTATGCATACATCTGGCACTGGACAATAATATCTGATATGTATTTTCATTAGTGGGATGCAAAGGATGCAACATTATCTAAAGATATGACATACTTAGCTACGTTGCACATCAAATACTTTAATATGGCTCATACTTTAATCCGGCTTATACTTTAATCCTATTTGCCAAAGGTTTTGCAAAAATTTTAGCACTATAGTTCTCAAAGTTTGGAATGGATTTGAAATAGTGGGTTAGAACTGATGTTTTGTTATTTACTGTCTCCTCAACTGAGGCACAATAAATATTTGATACTTAAAGATTGACCCTAACACCCATGGAAGAGAGACACATTTTAATGTTACTACAAATCTTGTAGAACACATTCTTCTTTTTAGAGCAGCATAAAGTAGAAAAAAACAAATTATGGAAAATTAAAGAATTTACATTTGAGTCTCAAAAAGAATTTTCTACAGGAGCCAGCCCTGTGGCATAGCAGTTAAGTTCGTGCATGATGCTTCATCGGCCCCCAGTTTGCCACTTCGGATCCTGGGTGCAGACCTATGCACTGCTCATCAAGCCATGCTGAGGCGGCGTCCTACATACAGCAACTAGAAGGATGTACAACTATGACATACAACTATCTTCTGAGGCTTTGGGGAGAAAAAAGGAAAAAAGGAGGAAGATTGGCGACAGATGTTAGCTCAGGGCTGGTCTTCCTCAAAATAAAACAAAGAGTTTTCTACAGCAAGCTTCTTGTTACATGGCACAGAAATGCCTCATTATATAGATCATCACTGGGAAACGAGGTGTTCCACTTAGCTGGTTTTTCACACAAGTAAAGACCACCTTTTTAATTTATTTTTAATCACTGTAATATTTTAAGAGTAACATTTATTGTTTTCCTGCATACAAAATTAATATCTGATGGAGGAGTTGGATCAAGATTGCAAAAGGAGGTCATTTTTCTACTTCCCTTCCCACTGAAATTTAACTGAAATGAGGGAAATACAATTAAGAAAGAATAATCTTATATAAACACTAGAAAATAAGAAGGGATTCAAAGCATAAACTTTTAGAAAATCCTGAAGGAGAGAAAGTAGTTGGGATAAATTTTCAGAGGAATCAAAACACAGAAAATGGCTAAATATCAATAATAAGAACTCTCCTTGCATATAAGTTTGAGAAAATCCAAATTTTATGGACAACAAATACAAAATCAGTAGAGGTGTATAGGATAATAAAATACCGAATTTGGATTAACTGGGCAAGCTGAATGCGTTCAGCTTCCCCAACTATAAATTTTGTGTATTTTTTTTGTATACTATGTTTTAATTTCATAGAGAAGCCAACATTGATGCTGAGATTTCTTCTGCTTCTTAGAGTAAATATTTTTAAACTGAATGATCCTTTTTAATCTGAGTACAATTTTATGTTGTCAAATGTTTTCTTGGCTACTTATATTTTAATTTAGTCATTCAATTGAAAGAGGTCAATCTGGGTTAATATTTGGCAATGCATGTTTGAGTAGGGGCATGAATATGACTTGTCCAATTTCTAAGATCATTAGCTGGAGGGTGAGTGGATAGGCATAACTGCTTACCAAGTTTCCAGGGTCCTGTAACCCTGATGGAAACTGTTCTTGCTATCTGGTTTTGTTTGCATGCTTCATTTTGTTTTGTTTTGTTTTTTAATCTACAGAAGTGAAGCTAAGGAGTAGGTATCTAGTTCCTGTCCAGAAATAACATGTCCAAATAAAACTACTGGAGTGAATCACTCTTACAACTCATTTAAGGGCCATCCCTTAATTTCAACTATCAGCCATGACTTATACTGGAATTGCAGTCCCAGAATAAATGTATAAAGTGATGTTCACCTTAGAAAGTGGGAGGGAGGGGTATCCGGGAGTGAAATGGCCCTGGATACTTCAGAAATTATCTTTCCCATATAGTCGGGGTGGAAATCTGGAGTTTGATTACCAGCCTACTGGTTTGCAAATTTATCTCACAATGAAGGTAAGTGAAAATATATAAACTTTTTCTATCTGGACAAACTCTTCTGGACCACAATCATGATTTATATGGTTTAATGTCATCATGGCTCCTGGTAAATTTTGAACCAATACTCTCCTAAAGTCCAGGATAGTTGAAATCCAGCCTCCCTTGCACATTTTCAGATTTAATTCAGTCAAATAGTGCTATAGAGCTACCTTCTTCACTTCAAAGTACAAGGTAGGATTATTTTCATTCTGAAAATATAGAACTTTTTTTTGGCCCTTAGAGCAATATCCCAATTTTAAGTAATTTGTCAATGATCAAACAGCATGTAAAGTGGTGGATCCAGGATTTAATTCAAGTCCGTATGTTACTAAAGGCCATACTCTTTATTTCTTTCTCTTTTAAAATTTATTTTCATCATAGCATAAATCATCAAGAAGATGTGATTTAAACTAGGACTTAAAAGGTAGAAAGAGTTTTAACACCCAGAATGATGGAGGTAGGCATACCAAAGGGAGAGAAAAGTTGGAGAACAATTCAGAAGAAGAAATCACATAAGGTTCAGGAAAATGTCTACTTTCCCCGGGGTGTAGAACATATGCAGAGCAGTAGTGACAAATTAGGCAGTGATGGTGAAGGTATTGCACCCCAAGCTGAGGGAACTGTACATGATTCTCTAGGAGCTGAGGGTCATTCAAGTTGACATTTTTGTAATCTAGCAATGTATGCCACATAGCTTGGAGTAGAAGAGGTTGTAAAAGTGATAAGGCAAGTTAAGTCATTTTGTGACTGGAGGTGAGTTGTATGTGGAATAAATTGATTGATTTAAGGGAATTTTTAAAGAAATAGTAAATACAACATGAAGATTTATGTGTGAGTGCTTAAAAATGTTCACATTATTAATATTATCACATTAACCTAAGTAAGAAGTAGGTAGATTCTAATTTTCAGTATAAAATAAGTTTAATTTCAGTTATGCTGAGAATGTGGAGATTATGCATTACCCAGGAGATGATTTCCAATAGACAATTTAGGTTTGGATCCATCAGATATCTGAAGGCTGAATTTTAGAGTATTCTAAATAGAGGTGATAATTGTGTCCAGGACATAGTAATTGCTCAAATATTAATTAAACTGGATGGCATTGTATTGAATTGAATTGAATTGAATGGGCTCATCAAGTACAACAGAGAAAAAGTAGTCAAACAATTAGAAGGAAACCAAAGTAGTTCAGTTGCAGTGTTAAAGGAGTATAGGAAGAGCAAGAAGGTATCACATGGACTAAGGCAAAGCAAGGGCAGGAAAGAAGACTCTGGAAATGGGACACAGACTGGTCAGTGTGGTAGCCAGAGTTCAAGGAATTCTGGAATATATGAGTGATTTTGCATTTAAAAAGCCATGTTTCTTGAATGTCTACTATAGCAAATACAGCAAATATAATAGCGAGATGCCTTTACATCAAGATAGGTGTGGCAGTTTCCAAGGCAGGCATCTGGGTCAGGTGCTAAGGTAGTAATGAAATGAACTCTCTGTATTACACATTCTGGAGGAGCTTGCATTTTTCTGTGGAGATAAAACAAGTGCAAAAGTAGAAAAGTTAAAGTGTCCTAAGAGAAGATACAATTTTGCCTTTTCCCCAAAGACATTCACATTCCAGTGACATCCGGTGCTTCCTCATTAATTGCTGATGATTTAATGAGAGCATAAAACACATTCTTCCTTTGCTGGACTGTAAGCACTATGGGGTCAGAGACTGGGTCTGCCTTCTTCATGCTGCTCTCTCAGCACTTAGAACAGAAGCTGGCACACCTCAATAAAATATTTTTCAAAAAAAAACAAAAGGAGAATTAATGAATGGGTGGGTGAATAGACGAATGGATGGATGAATAGATGCATGGATCCCTAACCACTATTCATACGTGAATATACTGCTTTCTTTGTTCAATTGTATTTAGTCATCTACATATTTCTCTTATTATTTACTTGAACAACAACAGCACAAAAAGGGAGTAAAGTACTCAGCAGCTCCCTGTTTGAAATCTGCCACGTGGTGTCTCACCCTAGTGTTCTTGATTTGTTCCTGCAACATCATAGCCGTAACCAAGTTACCTTAAAAATACAATAAAAGATAGTTAGATTCGTTTGAAAGACAGAAAAATGCAATTTTCTTCACTTTCTAAAAATGATATAGCTTTTGAAAATATTAGACTTTTGACAACTTCTGAATTCAGAGCTAAAGAGTCGCCTTTCAATTACTTCCTACATGAACATAATGTGATTTGATATTGTCACCTGGTTCCGATAGATGGGAAGTTATTTGCAGTTAGTCTGAGAGGTTCTGAAGGACTCTTTTTTTGGAGAGTTGATCAGGTTTTGCTAGACTTGGAAGTCCTTGGGGTCCCTGCAAACACCCAAGTACATCAAATTATTTGGGTGGGAGATGAGAAACCTTGTTCTGATTAAGCTGAGAGTGTTCTCTGACTTTCTAAGCCTTCAGACAACTTCGGAAGTAATGCACACTGCACATGTCTCTGTCTGAAATGTTCTCCGCCTTAGTTTTTATAGGAGAGTGAAAGCACAATTCTGCAATAGACAAAGAAATCTGTGGACTCTGTAGAGACAAGAGGAGTGTGACATAAATCTCAGGAAGGCATCTTATTTCATAAATTTCCCAGTCGACTCCTACTATCGTGTGAGGCTGGGCTCTTCAACTCTGTCAAAATCAGTCTGGAAGCCTTCTGAGATTACTTCGTGAGAAACTAATATTCCTGCAGATTGGAACATAGAAATCATAGGTCAGAATAACCATTTAAGTATTGGTGTGCTTTAAAATTATATTGTAAATTTCATGGCTAAATTTGTCAGAGAATATGATATAGTATTTATATGTCAGAATTATTTTTTTCTGATAATTTCCATGGGCTGGAGAGAGGAGAAAAAGATTTATACAGGAAGCTCGTGAGAGTAGAAGGCCAGATGTATTCTAGATAAATAAAGTCCATAGTACTCTAGTGATAGGAACAGCCTTGGGGCAGAGACCCAAGATGGAGGAGAAGGTAGTGGAGGAGCTCTGTCCAGCAAGATTGCCCAGGAGAAGAACCACAGGAGAGACAGAGGCGTCCGATGTGTCCACACGCAAAGAATTTTCTGTTTACTTTTCACAATAGGGACAGTTTTGTGTTAAAGTGGAAATGCTTAGACTTGACCTTTACACATTTAGAAGCCACTCTGTGTCCTCGATTAGGAAGAGCATTATGATAAAGGTAATGTTTTAAATTAAATCTAAAATATTTATTGATAACAGCTTTTTTATTTTTTAGCACTTAGTGTATACCAGGCACTGTTCCTTTATATTTATGAACTAATTTAAACCTCAGAACAATCTGATGAGATTGCTCCTCTTACCTCTGTTTCACGGATGAGTAAACTGAGAATCAGAAAAGTTAAATAACTTGCCCAAGAATACACAGGTGATAAAAGGCAGAGTAGGGAACCATAGCTGGACATTTGGATACCAGAGTCTACTAAATGGTTACGCTATGCTTTCTGTTTGCTTAACATTTGTTTGTCATATATCTTTAAATAACAATGAAATTTTTACAACCAAATAACTTTAAATAGTTTTTTAGTATTGTTTGGTAGGAATATATCAAAAGGTATTTACTCAGTTCTCTTTTTGGTAAACAGTTTGTTTTCCATTTTTGAAAAATGCTATGATAAACAAACCTGTAGGAATTTTTATCTTTGCAAACACACCTCCAGGAAAAATCAGTTCTTAGCAGTGAAATGACTGGATCAAAGGATATGCAGATTTCTAAGGATTTTGACATACACTATCATAAATCACTCTCCAGAAAGACTTTCCCAGTTTGCAATGCGCCATGAGAGACTGAGATGATCAATATCCCTAAACCCTTGCCAGAAACTATTATTATCTTTCCTTTATCTTTGACAGTTTGATAATCTCAGTATAACTCACTGTAGATTCAATTTTAGTGTTTGATTGCTAACCAAAAATAGTTAACTATTTTCATGTTTAATGCTAGTGTGTATCTCCTCTTTGTGAATTGTGATCCCATTGTTGTTTAATTTATTTGTAATAATGCATACAATTATAACTCCCTTTGTTACATTTACTGAACATATTTTCCCTAGAGATTTAATTTTGTATCTTTCAGATATAAGGAAGCTTTTTAATTTTACATATCAAATAATCAATATTTTTCTTTAGGGTATCAGAATTTGGTTTGATGCTTAGAAAAGCTTTCTCGACTCTTAATATTATATAATTTTTTGCTCTTTTTTTGTATTGTTCTTTACGGTTTTATTTTTTTAAAAAACACCTATCTGTGATTTATTTTGATGAATGATGTGAAGTAGATAGATTACTTTTTGTTTTTTCTCAAATAATTAAATAATTGTCCCAAGTTTATCAAGTGATTTTTCAGCCACTAATGTCATTAAGATCATAATTTTTATTCATACTATTAACATGAATTATTATGCTATTAACATATAATATTAATGTACTAAGTAATGTTGAATCATACAGCTTCATTAATTTATGTGCTAACATGAATCAGCTCTTTTCCTTGAGATCTTCACCTTAATTATGGTGTCTTTTTATTTTGTTGTTAGAAAATAACTTGTTTTTCATTACACGAATAATACAGACTTCTTGCAGAAACAAATCAAACACAATAGAAAAAAAAACACAGGTAATAATTGTTATTAGGTTTTTAGGTTAGATCTTTCCATTTCTGTGGGTTATTGTTTTTGACATGCATTTTTCAAGACACTATACATCTTGATTTGCAATCTATTTTTTACTTCAATAATGGCAGACATGTTTCTGTACCTAAATACACATCTATAACATCTAGTATATTGACTACATAGTTTGGCACCAAAAAAAAAAATGTCTCCAGTTTATTCAACCAGTCACAGAGTGTCTTATATTCAGTCATTTTCCAACGTTGCTTTTATAAACAACAATATAACATTTATTGTCTAAATCTTTGGGGAATGACATGTTTGATTATAAAAAGCCAAAGAATAGGTTCTCTGAGGAGTTAGAACAGTCTTCCCCTTCATTCTGTATAACAGACCTCAACCAAAATCCTCTTCCTAAAGCACTGTTTCAACTTGAGGAATTACTTATATGCAGGGAGGTGCATACATCTTAAGTGTAGTGCTTTTGAGATTTTATTTATATATAAGCCATGTAACCACCACACAGGAGGTTCGGTCCTGCCTGTGCTACTCAGGATCTATGTACCCTCAGATTCGTCTCTCGGCTTCCCTGCTCTTCCCCTCTTCCCCGTCCCCAAATTTTCCGTAGCTGGAAGCCTGGAGTTCTGGGCCTGCAGCCTGCAGCCCTCCTGCTGCATGCTCAGCGTGGAAGCCCAGAATGCTCGTGATGGGTTTCTCTTAGCTGCCCCTCGCCCCCGTGACTCTGGGGAAGGAGGATCTTTCAGCACTACTTTTCTAACTGCCCCTTCCCTTTGGCATACTCCTCAAGTGCTCCGTGAAGACACATAGGACTGTGCTGGCAATGCGATGGATTCCTGCTTGGTGGCTTGCCTTTTTGGGATTCTACACTGTCACACCATGTCAGCTCACACAAAGTCAGTTCAAAGCCTGATGGATGTTCTGCTAGTTTACCCCGTCTTAGCAGATTCTTTCTCCTTCTGCACCGGCAAGGATGAGAGAAAAGGTCTCTTCTTTCTTATAAGAAGAAACTCACTTTCTGTCATTTGGTTCATTTCAGTTTCTTTGTGTTCTCAGCCCTAGAGGGTTTTTCAAAAACTATGATTTTATAGCTTCTCAGGCTTGTTTTGGTGTTAGGGGTGAGCTCTATAGTCTTGCAATTTTCTACATCAGAACCAAGTGCAGGACTCTTATCCTAGTGCTTTTAATCTTAGGAGATATATATATATATGTACGTAGCTATGGTTATAGCTTCTTTCTTATTTATAATGCTGGGAACAGTATATTCTCTCTCTCGTTTCACTGATGATGCTTGCTAGAATTTGTTCTGTTGGGGTCTTTTAAAAATTTTAGTTGCTGAATAAATTAATTATATTATGACTTCTTTCTCTAATTGTATTAATCATGTTTCTATCTTTCTTAAATTCATTTCTTCTGGTGTCATAAGTTTTACTATATTGCTCTTTTATAATCTTACTTAAGTTAAATATTTTATAAGCTTTAAAAATAAAAGCATGTTAATCTATAAAATTTCTCCTAGTTTTGCTTTTGTTTTTATCTCACAAGTTTTTTTGATGAGGAAGATAGGCCCTGAGCTAACATCTGTTGCCAATCTTCCTCTTTTTGCTTGAGGAAGATTGGCCCTGCCTGAGCTAACAGCTGTGCTAATCTTCCTCTATTTTGCATGTGGGATGCCGCCACAGCAAGGCTTGAGGAGCAGTGTGTAGGCCCACGCCCGGGGTCCGAACCCGCAAACCCTGGGCCCCTGAAACAGAGTGTGTGAACTTAACCACTATGCTATCGGGCAGGCCCCAATCACATAAGTTTTGATAAAAGTTTTTCACAGTTCTTGTTGATAGATTTTTATCACAGTTTTATTTACTTCCTGATGAAATAATTATTTAGCACAGTGTTTTATTTTTTCATTTCTTAGTGATCTGGTATTGGGATAGCTACTAGTAAGTAATTACTATTAGTATTTCAATGTGCATAAAGTATTTACTGTTTATAGTTTATGTAAGTTTTCTTTATTGAGTAGTATATGATCAGTATTATTTCTAAATATTCCAAAGGCAATTGAAAAGTATGTTTAGTCTTTATAGGACACAGAACTGAACATTTACCAATTAAATCAACTCTGGTAATTGATTCAAATTCTCTATGTCTTTATTCTTATACGCTATATCTCTCAATAAACAAAAAGTTTATTATAAATATCAACCTGATGACTAGGTGAATTAGAGACCAGAGAAAATGGAGGTAGAGACAACACTTAGACCTCTGCCTTAAAATAGGATGGAATAAAATGCTAAACTAGAGTAGTGGCAGTTGAAAGGTGGCTCACTCAATCATCAAATTCAAAAGATAAAACATTAATCTTATATTCACATGGGCTTTACCCTTTCAGAGTTATTATGTATGCATTTTCTCCTATGTTTACAACAACTAAATGTTTGGGTAATATAGTTTCTTATTCTAGATATAGAAACTCATAGAAATGAAACAGTTTCCTTAACATCACACAGATTTTAAGTGGTAGGGCCAAGGCTTGAACTACATTTTTATAAATATTAATTGCCCTCCTACAACATTGGAATTGTCATAATAAAAAAAAAAAGTTTTGTTGCTATCTTAATTTTTCAAAAGACAACTCAAAAAGATGCAGGCAGCCAGAGATTTTGTTAATTCAGCAGCTCATCCAGGGCCCAGGTCATGTCCGTTTTTCTCTTCATCGTTCTCCGCAAAAGTGACTTTTGGCCTCAGGCTTATCCCCTTACATTCTCAAGATAGCTGTAATGGCTATAACCATCACATTCTCATACTATAATGTCTAAAGAACTCCCTGTTCTCCAAAATAAGCAGTTTCTCTTCCTTGTGCCACTTTTTAAGAATGAAGACACTTTCCCAGAATACTCCTCAGCAAATATCCCCTCAGAACTTAGTGATCACAATTGCATTGCATGCCCAGTCCTAAACAATTACGGGCAAGGAAAATGAAATTACTGTTATTAATTTATACTTATCAAGATTTTAGACCTTGAGACATGAGAGGCTGACTTATACTACAAATAAAAAAAAGATCAAATTTCTATCATTAAGAAGAAGGCAGGGGGGTAGCTTTGGGTAGGTGACAGTGTCTGTGATACTGATACAAGATTGGAGATAAGAGTGAGCGAGGATGAGTCAAAAACTATTATAGACCATACATTCTGGGAAATGGGGAAAATAGATTATTATTGAGGGAAATAGGAAAAGAACAAAGAGATGTCAGTACTGATGGGAAGATGATAGCTTTTGTTTGGCACAAGTTTGTCAAAGAGATGGGATTTTCAAAAGGAATTGCAGGCACATAGTTAGAAAGATTTGAAGCACACAAGAGCAGTCAGAGTACAGATGGAATCTTGAAAACATCTTCAGGGTTGTGGTAGTTGTTGTCATAGAAGTGGAGAGTAAGATTACTGAGAGAGAGACACTAGGAAAGGACAAAGACTAAGCATTAGGAATCATCTCTAATTATGAGTACAAAGATTTGAATAAATAAAGAAGGTACAAATGGAAACAGAGTAGACATCATTTTTAAAAAGCCAGTGTCACTCTCTTGCAAATATAGACTATTAGACCTAACATTGAATTATTAACATCTTCTACCTTTTTTCTCCGCTAAAATATTTGCTTATAGAGCAAATATTTTAAGATCTTTAACTCTTCCATCAAATGGCTGTACCATCATTTATTTAATCCTTCCTCTGTTTTGCAGTTATTTTTTAGTCTGCTCCTTTAATCTAGCCTTAGTCTTCCACCTCAGACTCTGAGCCAATGGTATATAGTCCCAGAGCAAGAAAATAACGATATTTTTAGCAAGACAATTGGCTTGAAAACAATGTTTAATATAGAGGGAAACTGCGTGAAATTCTTTTGATATATTATGAAATAATCTTGACCTATTGAGACCATATATTCTCTCACTTAGTTCAGAAATGATACATTAACACTCACCAAAGCTTAACCACGAGTTTGGATTCAGGAAGAAGGAGGATGTGATGTAAAGAAAGTAAAAGAGAACCCTATCCTTCTAGTCCTGCAGTATTGTGGAAAGAAAAGCAGACAATGGGAGAAGAAGGAGTTGATCAGATGGGTGCCCCAATATTCCTTATCAGATTTTAACCCAGAGACATCAAAATGTGTCACATTGATTGAAAAAAATTGGGGGCTCAGGAGACAACTTTTCTTTATTTGGTCCTGTACGAACATGAAGGAGCCCTGCATAATTAACGGATGAAGTTTTGTGGTTAGAAAGAGAGGATTCTGATTTGCTTTCCTACGCTTCCCTCAATTCCTGTGTGGCCCAGACACTGTGTGGCAGGGGCGTGGTGACCTTACAACACAAGCTGGAGATGGACTAATATGTTAGGTTGCCTAACAGAGGAAATAACACAAAATCAGAAATATCTAGAACCTGAACTAGAACTGAATGGCAATTGAGTTAGTGGAGAGAGATCATTAGGTTTTAATTGAAATGAGAAGCAACTTATTTACATTTTATCAGCTAAAGGTATCAGCAATAGATGCCAGCAGAATGCCGGTAGATAATTTGGTAGTTTGTCTCCAAAGTGGTCACCATCTATGTCTCCAAAGTGGCCACCATCTGTTTCTATCTCCCTGTACATGCATGCCATTCATCCATCAAGATGTAAAGTCTATGACTCTATTCCCTGGGAATCTGGATTTCCCTTTGGGACTTGCTTCACCAATAGAATGTGGTAAAAGTAATGTTCTGGGATTTCTGAGGCTAAAGCACTGAAAGCCTTGAAGCTTCCATATAGTTCTCTTGGAGCACCAGTCACCATATTTTGAGAAGCCCAAAACACATGGAGAAGCCATGTGTGGGCTGTCTGTCTGACAGCCTGAGGTGAGCTCTCATCCATGGACAGCATCAATCGTCAGCCATATGAGTAAAAAGCCATCTTGGACATCCAGCCCAGACCAGTCTTTAGATGATTCCAGCACTATAGGTGTAATCCTGAGAGATCTGAAGCTAGAGTCTCCTAGCTGAGCCCCATCTACCCACAGATCTGTGAAAGATAACTACCAATTTTTGTTTAAGTTACTGAGTTTTGCAGTGGTTGATAACCAGAGCAGATGAGATCAGTCCAAACATCCCAATAGATGCCTCTGAAGCCAACCTCAAAATGGATCTAGGAGATGGCATTTTGGTCTGAGGACTCTTTCACCATATAGGCAAGAGGTCATGTAAATCACTTTCCTAAATGCATTTTTTAGTAAAGTAGGAATAGGAAACAGTCATAAGAAGACTGAACTTTCTTTTCCGCCAATACTAAACATTACCTAAAATAATTTTAGAATTATTATATTAGGCTAAATATTAAAACACATTCAATATAATAAGTGGAGGCTTATGAAGAACACTAGATCATCTACAGACAAATAAAGAAAATGCATTTTATGTAGGTTGCATTGTAATCAAATAGACCAGGGATCAGTTCACCACAGCCTGTTTTTGAAAATAAAGTTTTATTGGAACACAGCCACGCCCATTTGTTTACATATTGTCTGTTGCTGCTTTAGTGCTACAACAGTTGGCGGCAGAGACTGTATGGCCTGTAAAGCCTAAGGTGTTTACTCTCTGGCATTTGAAAGCAAACGTGTAATGATCCCTGTATAAAGTGAAAACTGGGACCATGGTTCATACTTAGATTTGAAAGAAGTTTTGCAATTATATTTTCAAGATATATTCTTGGAAGTAGAATTGTTAGGTCACAGAGTTTGCGCAACATTAAAGACTTTCATATATTTTAGTTCTAACTTATTTCCAGAAAAACTACGTCAGTTTACATATAATCATAGCAATATGAGATGGCTAAATTCCCTATATTCTCACCAGTCTCATAAAATTTAACTTTGAGTCTTAAAAATTTAACTTTGTGTCTTATATAAAAAGAAGAAAGGGGGCCGGCCCCGTGGCTTACCGGTTAAGTGCGTGCACTCCCCTACTGGCAGCCCGGGGTTCAGATCCCGGGCGCGCACCGTCTCACCACTTGAACGGCCATGCTGAGGCCGTGTCCCACATACAGCAACTAGAAGGATGTGCAACTATGACATACAACTATCTACTGGGGCTTTGGGGAAACAAAAAAGGAGGAAGATTGGCAATAGATGTTAGCTCAGAGCCGGTCTTCCTCAGCAAAAAGAGGAGGATTAGCATGGATGTTAGCTCAGGGCTGATCTTCCTCACAAATAAATAAATAAATAAATAAAAGAAGAAAAAAGAGGAGATGAAGGAGAAGGAGGATATAGAGGAGGAGGAGGAGGTGAACGAGGAGGAGGAGAAGGAGAAAAAGATCTCTGTACACAATTCTTTGTCTGTATTTATGATGATTACAGAATACTTTCCTGTAAGCAAAATCACAGGGTCAAATGATAGTGTATTTAAAGTATATTAAATCCCTTACTATATTTGCCAAATTAATTTCCAGAAAAGTTGTACCAATTTACACTCCTCCATATATGAAATTGACATATTTATTTCACTTAACAAATAAATATGTAAGATAAACTGACATATTTATTTCATTTAGTAGTATCAATTAAGTTGTTTATATGTTGGGCAAAAATTGTATTCTGTATTTGTCTTAATTCAGTCTTTATTCCTTGATAGATTTAAATATTTCCTGTAAACTTATTAACCATTTTGATTCACACAAAAGACTTCTTACTTTTTTTTGTTTTTCTAATTATATTTATATAACACAAATTCAGGAATACGCTTTTTAGAAATAGGCACATGGGCCTGTTGCTGGACTTTCTATTCCATTTTGGTGTTGACCTACTTCTATGCCAGTACTATTCAGAAATAAGCATCTTAGATTATGGTGTGTTTTGGCATCTGGTAAGGCTTAGATACATTTATTGTTCTTCTTTAAGTTTGGGTCATTCATATGCATCCTCTCTTTCAGATTATTTTGGAAACACTCTGTCAAAGTCCATAAAAATTCTTTTGAGATTTGCATTGAGATTGACTTGATATGTCTGAAATTTTATCCAATTTTCTACTGAGAGGTTTGTCACTAAAAATTAGTTTGAGTTGATTATAAATTAAACAATTATTAATATTTGTAAGAATTTTAACTACCTTTTAATTTTTATAATACTTTTGGCACAAAGATTATCTTTATTTTGATCCTCTCATTGTATTGATCTTTTAACTTGTGATTTTTCCTTTGTGGACATATTTCAAATGGCATTCTCTATAGTGTAAATGGTTAAATAACAATTTTACCTTAAGAGAAGAAAAAAATGTTGTAAGTTTTCTATAATGCAAATATAAACTGTCATGTAAATATTAACTGAAAATATAAACTATAATAGAAGCTGTTGAGATTTTTAAATAGTAAGGCTAATTTGGGTATAAAAAGAGGAATTTTGAGGAATTCCTTTATTTTAAGGAATTCAAAGAGTGCCCTTAAATAATTTGGATTGTCAGGGTAGAATTGTTTTAGGCTCAGACTTCATGGCACTCAGGCCTCATTGTCATTTGACACTGGGTGGGTGAGGAAGTCATGGAGGTTCATGGGTTCAAGGTGTTTCTGACTCATTTACATATCAACCTAGTAGTATCCTTAGAATAGAAGCAGGCTCTCTTTCTCGGTCCTACTACAAGTTGTATATCTTTAGGTAACCTCTAAAGACCCTGGTCTTTCTTATGTATCAGCTGCCATATATTTCTCTCTACTGTATAGGATGTTTCTATGGCTTGTTTAGTTGACATGGTTATATTATCATATAAAAATTACTTTGACTTGACATCTAGGTCTTCTGTTGCCTCTTCCATAATCTGACTATAGACCTATTTCACTTCAGTAGCCACAAGGCAATCTGGACGACTCTCTTATGGCTATGACAGTAGGATGCTGTGAAACTCAGAGTAACAGCTAATTTCAGAGTAACAGCCAATCTGAGCACTTCTAATGGAAATATGATAGCAATAATAGGGCCCTCAGGAGGACCTCTAGGGATTAAGCCATCAATCAGCAAATGCTCATCTTAATTCTCCTTAAGATGGGGCAGCCAGTGAAGATGATATCAAGATTCCTAAAAATTTCTGCAAAGACGACTGAAGGTGAATGTTAGACTTTACATTGAACAAAACAGATTCATATGCCATGCAGCTTGAGTTGCAAGGACCTATGCCCATCAACCCAGGGGTTGCTAACTTTGTTGCTTTTTCTTACTGCCATCCTTCTCCCACCCCTACTGTGGATGAAAAGCAGCCATCTTTGATGACAATCTTGGCACTACATTGTAGTCCCCAAATGTAAAACACAACTTTGCCCAGGATGACAGAATTATCTGGCTCTCCACCATAATTGTTAGATTCTAATACATGCAGCTCCTGAGCATTGACACAGCTTATTACAGAAAAATGGAGCATCACTACTTTCCCCAATTTTAGGTCAAAATTAATGTCCTTCTCTGACTCTAAGCCGGAAGTTTAATGCTGTTTATTTCGGAAATGTCAGAATCTGTGTAAAGAGTGTCCCCATACACAGCGCCCTGGCCTACACTCAGGCAGGCATTCAAGCTGCTGTCACCTTCACTCTGAAGTCTCCCACCATAGCTTTCTTCTCTTGTCTTCTCTCACTAACTTTCTAACTCATTTTTCAGTTTTCCTGTGTTCTTATTCCCTTAACTTTCTCTCTGATTCTGATTCCAAGTTATTTTGGCTCTAGGTTTGCTGTCTTCCCAGGCATAGCACACCTACCGTAAAGATTATCTTTTTTAACTAGCTCTTAAACTTGATAGTAGGGGTGCAGACATGAAACAGTCTTACTTCTCCGATAGCTGTTCCCAACTATGCTATGGAAGTATCCTTTTCCTACTTGCAAATGTATATTCTAATAATATTTGGGGCAGATTCCATAACTATCTTCTCATTTAATTATTAAAAGTCAATCCAATTCGGTTTAAAACTAAAATCTCATATTTACATCAAAGCTGTCTGTTTTCCATTGCTAGCTACAGCTGTGACTCAGGAGATCTGAAGTGGGGAGGGGTTATGGCCTGACTCTGGTATACAGCTATTCAATAATATTTATTGAGCAATTACTGTTTGCAAGAATCAGATCTCGGCAATTAGAATTCATCGGTCACCCTTACAGCAGGGCCTACTGAATAATTTGTGGGGCCCAGTACAAAATGAAAATGCAAGATTCTGGCCAGTGTCTCCCTGTCTCATGAGCCCACTGTACCAACTCATTGCAGATAGGTGGACCAAGGGACCTCCACTCAGCAATGTTCTCATTATCTGGATTGGGGGGTGGGTGAGAGGCCCCCATCTAGTTGCTCAGTGGACACACATTGCATTGATAATACAAGGCAAGAACCTCTGCTGCCTTACCTACTTTGAGACTCTGCTGGTCTTGCATCTGAACCCCCTTGGACCTCATTGGGCTGGAGGTCAATGGTGGAATACAGGCCACAGCACCATTACCACTCCCCAAGGGTAAAGGAAGGCCCAGGATGCCAGCAAGTGGAAAGCAAGCAGCCTAAAACTCCCCCTAGGGAGGCAGGAAGGCAACAAGAATCAAGACAGCACATGAGGGCTGGCCCCGTGGCTTAGCGGTTAAGTGCGCGCGCTCTGCTGCTGGCAGCCCGGTTCGGATCCCGGGCGCGCACCGACGTACCACTTCTCCAGCCATGCTGAGGCCACGTCCCACATACAGCAACTAGAAGGATGTGCAGCTATGACGTACAACTATCCGCTGGGGCTTTGGGGGGAAAAATAAATAAATAAATAAAATCTTAAAAAAAAAAAAAAGTACTGGAAGAAATTAAAAAAAAAAAATATGAACTCACTGAATTCCCAGAAACAACCATATGGGGCAGACTCTAATGTTTAAAAAAAAAAAAGACAGCACATGAGGTTAAGAACATGAACTCTAGAGCCAGACTACCTGGAATTGGAATGAAAGTCCTCACATACCAGATGAATAGCCATGGGTAAGTCACAGAGCCCCCTCAGTCTGACATGAGGATGAAAATAATAATATTATCAGTTTATAACCTTATAGGATAGTTGTGAGAATGAAATGAGCTTGAATATGAAGGGCTTATTGTAATACCTAGACTGGAATAAATGCTATACAAAGGTTATTGCCTTATTGTTATTACCTTTACTATTATTAAACACCTATCTTGTGTCATAGTGAGTTGTCAATTATCTTAAGCTTCTTGAAGGAAGAAACCATTTCTCACCTTCATTTGAATAATTCTAACAATCTATCTATTCAACAGATATTTATTGGGGACTGTTCTAGGCACCAGAGAAAAAATGATGAGCAAGATAGACATTTTTCATACCGTAGGGAGCTTACAGTCCAGGAAAAGAATGTTTAAAACAGTAACTATAATCAGTACTAATAACTCTAATGGGAAACACAGCATGCTATGAGGGCATATAGCAATGGAATCCAGCCAACGGATTGTAATCCAGGGATGGTTCCCATGGAATGTAATATTTAAACTGAAATGAGTAGGATGTGACAAAGTAAATAGGGAAATGGAGTGGAGGTTGATTGTAGAGAAAGTAGTCCAGGAAGAGAGAAGAAATGAGCAAAGTTTTACTAGTGAGGGAAAACATCGCATATCAGGAAAATCAGAAAGAATACCATGTAATTAGAAATCAAGTCAAGAACATCCTTATGAGACATTTTAGTGAGTTTAGGCTATAGCTTAAAGAAAGAAAGAAACCAGTGAAGGATTTAAAGAATGACTAAAAGAATCATATTTACATCATAAAAGGATCATTCTATCCTCTTTGCAACAAACTGGATTGAAGGAATGGACCTGGAGGTGGAGACAAAGATTAAGAAAGTGTATAGTAATCTAGTCAGTAGAAGAATTGGGCCTCAGAGATAATTACAGCTAGAATGGAAAAGAAGGGATAGATTAGCAATAAAGTTAAGCCATAGAATCTGAATCTATGGGAATTCTTGATTAACTGAATCTGATTATGGACAGAAAGTGAAGACCCCAGGATTACCTTTGGGTTTCTGTTGGTGGTGTCATATACTGTAATAAGAAGTGTAGAGAGGGAGGTTCGGGGAGGGAATGATGAGTTCAGAGTACACTTTGAAATGGCTCCATTATTTCCAAATGGTAATGTCCCATAGGGATTTCAGTGTAAAAACTTAACAATATACAGACATCTCATAATATTATCTGATTTCCAGAGTCCTGGGAAGTAGGATTGATTTAACATTTTAGGAACAAAACTGAAATCTAGACAGATCAGTTCCTCATCCAAGTTCACCCAGAAGGTAAAGGGGATGGGGCAGGAAAGAAGCTTTGCCCCCTTGATTCTTGGCTAGTTCTCTTTGCCCTGCAGCTCATGATCTCTCAGAAGGAACTACACAGGAGCTTGCAGAACAGATGAATTTTAATTCTTTGTATAGAATACAATGGACTATTTTACCATATTTATTATACAAGGTTATTTGTAGATATTGAAGGATGAAGTGAGCAGACCATGAAAAATGAGAAAAATTATAAAGGACATGAAAATAAAACTACTTTGTTGGAAAGGCACCTCCATTATTTGGCTTTAAGCACAATAATTCTTTATTTTAAGAATGTGTGTCAGTGCAAAATGATCTAAAATTGCATTTTTTTCATGCTGTAGATGGAATGCAGCTTTTTAAAGTGCTGATTACAAATTAATCAACATTATGTAGGAATAATTTGTGGGAGGTGGTCAAAGAGAAGGAGAAATAATATTTCCTGAATGGTTGTCCTTAGTACCATCAGAAATGACACCTCATAAAAGGTTATAATAAGAAATATATTTACAGAATAAACTATAAAAAAGGATTAAATAAAATAGCACTGAAGAAAATAGGGGATTATGACACAAGGGAAAGAAAAATATTGGGAGAAAAATGAAAAATTATAAATGGTTGCACGTAAGAATTTCAGGTTAGGACAGAGAAACTATTTGAATACAGAGAAAGAAGATAGGAAGATGGATGGAGAAATAAATCCTAGACAAGGACATGAGAGAGATGAGCCATTGAAAAGTGTCACTCTGACTTCCTTCTGGAAGAATTTGGTCCCTCCAAGACCCGGCAGATACACTGCACCGAAGAGGACGCAACCAGAGTGGTGGGGCAGCTCTACTCGTTTTCATCATCCCAGCACCATCTGCCCAGCTTCGTTAATCATGTGTATAAAGGAATGTTTTCTCTTTCTAGATACAAAGATGGTTCAAACTCTGTGAGTGTGAATTTAAAAAAAAAAATCTTCTTTGTACCAGTTCAGTCTTTAGACTACAATCTAGATTAATCTAGGCCCAATTACTCAGATATAGATGTGTGACCTGAATGGAGGAATAGTCGATCTTAGTACCACTGCTGGCTGTATGTGGATGGTGAGCTTTGCTGAGCTCCTTGAGAGCTCCCTAAAAGGCAGGAGAAAAGAAGAAAGCCTTTCCCCCTTATAAGCAGCAGGCCCTGGCTCTAGCTAATCACAGGGACTCCAAAGATTGGTGTCATTATCCCCTCCAAAGGAAGGAACAAGGTGTTCTCCAGAACCTGAGCATGTTTTCCATAGAACCCTTTCAGATTCTGAGCCCTGGTCACCAGTCACTTTGCCCTTTGTGGGGATCTAGATATAGTGGAGGGACATCAAGTCCAGGAAAGAGATGACAAGAGCAGTTTTTATCTATGGCTGAAATATTCTCCCTCTGAGGAGCTCCCTGATTTCACATTGATAAAACACACAATGATCTGTAAATGCAGTGCAAATAGAGAATATTAGTGCCAAGTCACCAATGCTCCTCATTTTAGAAGGTTTCTCACACTTAACTGTGCATCAGAATCATCCAGAGGGTTTGTTAAAACAGTTTGCTGAGCCCCTCCTCCAAAGTGCCTAAATCAGTAGGTCGAGAGTGAGGCCTGAAAATCTGTATTTCCAACAATGCCAAGGTGATGCTAATAATGCTGGTCCAGGACCACCCTTGAGAACCACTGCTCAGTATCACACGGTGATAAGGGGCAGTGCTAGGACTGAAGCTGGGGTAAGCTCACAGCCAGCACGAGTTCTATCCGTGGGGTATGCCCCTCCTCCTACATGCTATACAGTCAGTGCACTTACCAGTCTATGTGCTCACCTACCCGGCATTTCCCAGTTTGGATTAATTAAGCTATTATTCAGCAAGACAAAGGCGGTCCTGTGACATCTTGCCAATTATATTTGCCTGGTTTCAGCATCACAATCTTCAAATAAACCACATACACACACACACTATTTAAACTGGCAAAGCTTTGCAAGCAGATTACTCTTAAACTGTTTAACCTGTGGGGTCAGAGAGGTTCAAAGGTGCAGAGTGACAGAGTATGGCCTACCCCTTTGGGTACTCTTGACGTTCCCACTGTAACCCAGACCCAGGAACACATGAAAAGCAAGCTGTCGTCACACAGAGTTGTTTCCACATCCATTCCGGGTGCCATTCACCCCATCTGCCCTGTTACTCCATGATCTATCTTCCATATTTTAGTTTCCTTTAATCTTTGTACTTTTGGCCTCGTATACGCTCAGTCTTCTTGTACTTGACCTATTCAGAAAGAGGTGGGGTTTTTGTTTGTTTTTGAGCTGATTTCCTTTTCACACAAGGTTTTGGTATTTACCCTCTGGAGCCACCCACCGCTATGTGGGTAACAAAATTAATAACAGGCAGGGTCCTGGCCACCCACCTGTCACACCTGTCCTCCTGGAGGTGGGTGCTGGTTACAAAGGAGCATCAGAGAGAAACAATAGCATATTGTACCTAAAACACAAGACTTGGAGCTACAAGACAAGACTCCCTTGAGAATACAGCTTGAGCCCCATCACTTTTACTGCTATTATAGAGAAACCTGTCCAAATACCCAGGTAAGTCTAAGTTATAGAGGCTTCTCTGTATTTACCTCTTGCAGGAAGCTTTCTAAAGTGTCGCCACCAGAGATCCCTCATCTGAACGCCTAATAAAGATTGTCATAGCTGCCGACAATTGAGCTCTGCCAAGCCGCGGGTGAAGCACTTTAGTTATATTCTGCCGTTTAATAATTGCAACAACTTTATCAGATAACTTACTATTTTTTCCACATTTGACGTGTGAGGAAATGAAGACTTAGAGATGCTAAGTAACTCGTCCAAAGTTACACTTCTAATCAAGGTCAGAGCTAGTATTTCAACCCCGGCAGTGGGACGCCAAACATCACACTCTTGCTGGTGTGATTTTTGCTTTCCTATGGCACAGACAGCCAATCACGTGGCACTTTCACAGGTTTTGTTTGATAGATTTGAGATGAATATCTTATGAGCAAATGTACCTCAATTTGACACAGACATGTGGTGTACCAATTGGGTTTCCAGCCAACTGTGTGCAAGGATCCATTGCAATGGGGGGGCAAGGAGGAAACCGTTGAATTTGGTCCCTACCTAGGGAGAATTTATATATGCAAGTAAGCTGTGGAGAATTAGACAGGATAACTTATGGCTAAGAGGCCAAATGTGAAAAAAGCAAACTATAAAATATGTATTTTAGTTAAAACTCTGAATGAAAAGAAGAAGCTAGGTAGGCTAAATAGCATAAAGGAATATCATCCAAAATCAGTGACAGAGCTGCCCTCAGCTCAAATGTGACAGACTGGCTGCCTAACATCCTAGGGACGCAGGCATGTATCCGTTGCACTGGGGGTATTTACAATGCCCTCTCATTTTAATATTTATTTAGAAGTTAATTACTGTCACTGTCAGCTCTTTTATCTCAACAGCATTTCAGAGAAATGTATTCAGGCATTATGTGACTTGTAAGTAAGATTAACAAGAAAGTTCAGGGAAGTGTAATAATCAAGGGATTTGGCTGTTAATAAAGAACTTAATGAAAAACAAATGAGTTAACACCACATAGAATTTGAATTTTGCTAAAGCAAATTCTAGAATTGCATGTAGTACACTTTCTTAAGCATGTGTCATTGTACACCTAGAATCAAAATTAATAACCAATGACCATATTCATGTGCAAATGGGCAATGAGGGTAACTGGTTCTGAGGGTGATTTCAGACTCAAAAGCCATGGCTTTGCCCTGTTCAATCAAATCTTTAAATAAACACAAATGTGCTTTCAGGTGGACTTCATTGGATGTATTATCTGCATTATGCCCCCATGCACACACCCGCACACATAGGTGCACACACACACACACACACACACACACACACACGCACTACTGATGAGTTGATAGAGTGTATTACCCCTGCTTTACAGATGGCTAAAGGGATTAAGCAAATATCGCTGTTGCAGCATGACGCTGAGCCTTTGTATTCATTTATAAAGTTAGGGAAGTCACTGAAGAGAAAGAGAAATCATGCAACTGGAATGGAGAAGAAAAGCTCCAATTATAGTTCCAGAATTGGCTGCCACCTTTAGTGTTAACAGAGTGTGCACGTTTCTCAGAAGTGTCACCCGCATTGTCTATCGGGAAACATTTAATCCCTGAAGCTGCATTAAGGAGGCTGGTGAGCATGCAAGTGAATAGAAATGATGTCAGTTCTTTCTGTGATAGCAGAAGCTGCACTAATTTAAGTGGGAGCATATCAGAGGGTTCTGCGGACCCCTCTTAATTTGATTCCAGTTGCAATGTACCATTCTGCCCCTGCAGAATACCTAGAAATTGCATAAACATATGACTATTTGAATATAGATGTAGTTCTGATGTTCCCACTGCCCTCTGTATATGCCTTTATCCACGATTTGATTAGCTTATGTCTCTTCTGCTAAAGGGGAAGGCATTTTGTTTTATTTAACACAGTATAGCCAGTGACTAAAGAGGGCTGTATGCATATGATTGGCACCTGGGGTATGTTAGTGGCTTGAATGGCAGCATACTTACAAAAACACCTTTTTCTCAGGGTCACTTATCCAACAGCCTTAACTTATAGATCACAGCTGAGAGTTAGAAGAAATACAGCTCTCATCTGAACAGTCAGAATGGAGGTAATGATGACGCCCATAATTGATATCTGTGCTTTAGCCAAACAAATTACTCTTGAGTCTTCACATAACATCTGACTTCCTATCCTTATTTTTGTCCCCTCTAATTGTCACAGTGCCTGGCACATAGTTGGTGCTCACAATACGTGTTGCATCAAGAAAGCATTTTGTGCATGTTGAAAGATTTCGATCTGAAGTGTTGAATGTGCTTAATGTTTGGGCACGTAAAAACATAAATTTCAGTAATCTGACAAAGCTGCTCATGATAGTAGCTGATTCTCTTGTGCTTCCAGAAAAAGGAAGTGTTTTTGTGTTGACTATTGCCAGGCAGCATCATTGACGACTCCTGATCAGGAGAGCATCTGGGTTGCTCAGCCTGCTGCTGAGTTTGCTAGGAGTGTAAAGTCAAGACGAATGCAGCTGCTAACAGGACGCTGACACCTTTTCAGATAACTGGCTTCATCTGTCTGCCTGTTTACGGCGAGAGCTGATTATCAGCCATGTGCAAATGCAGGGGAACTGATCTGATCTCTGTGATGTTTTACACCATAGGCAGAGTCATCTTTCTATCCAACATTCACTCAGTGAGGCAGAAAATATAATTATTTTCATGCATATTCCTGCAGTACCCTGCACAGTCATTCAATCATTAAAAGGAAAAAAAAATGAGTCAGTGTCACCAGAGTTTGAAGACACTACCTAAGAACTTAAGAGCTCTGGGAGGCAGGAGAAGGGATGTAAGCAAGGTGAGGCGTGGATAAGGGTAGTGGGTTTCTTAGGGGAGGGAAAAAGGGGCTGAAGGCCATTATGGGCAATTATTCCGCAATGCACACGAAGAGTATTTAGTCAGATAAGCAGAATCCAGAGAGTTTTTAATAGGAAAATTTAACGTCCATGTTGAACTGCCTAAAAGAGTGCACAGTTTTTGGCAGTGGTCGGTATTACTCGACTATAGTAATTGCTAGTTAGGCTGACCCTGCAGAGGTGAGGGACTTGATTGAGAACATCTGTAGAAGCTGTTAATACAAAGAAATGTTATCGGACCAACAATCATAAGACCTGATTTGAATTCCAGCTTTGTTAATTATTGTGTGAACTTGAGCAAGTTATTTAACCACTAGAGCGTCAAGTTCTTCATCCATAAAATGCATATGCTAATACTTAATCATAGTATTGTTGTGTGGATCAAATCAAACAACATAATATATTTAAAGAAACAGATAGACTGCCTAGACCTCAATAAACTGTGGTTGTGTTTATCCACCATTTTTGTTGTTGTTCCCAGAATGTGCTCTAGGAAACACTAGTTCTACCAAATGTAAACAACAAAAAATACCGATACTAAAATAAATTTAGAAAGCACTACAGACAAGATCCTCTTTTTGATATTTATAATGCATGCTAGGACTTTAAAGGCTCCGAAAAGGCCTGAGGTTAAAACAACAAAAATAGCAATAACAAAAAAAAAATCTGTGTGGTTAACTCAGCATTTTCCAAATGTATTTGACAATGGGCTCTGTTTTTCTTATATGTATTTCTTACTAATATGTCTAATTAGTCACAAATTGTGACTCATATGCCACAGATTATATTTTAAGAAAAGTCAACTTCGTCCAAATTCTTTAGTTTCCAGGTCTCTAAACTCTCCGAATATATCTCTACCCTATTTCAGGTTATGGCCCCTACCAAGGGCACTCCATGTCATGCTACACTGGAAAACAAAATGCGCTGTCACTGCATCTCAAGTTTGGTTCCACACTGCAATCAGCTGGGGTGCTTTAAAAATTACTGATGCCTGCGTCCCATTCCTAGAGATTCTCAAATAATTGATATAGGTTGTGGCCTGAGCACATCGTTTGAACCTCCCTAGGTAATTCCAAAATGCAGCCAAGTTTGAGAACTAGTGCAAAAGATAACCCCAGGGCTATTATTTCTAACACTGTTGACATATTTTTCATTGAAATTTGAAAATAAGACTGCAGTCTTTTTACAAAGCTCAAAGGTAGGGTAATCACTCAATGATCTTCAGCAGTATCGTTCATGCTTTAACTAATTCATTTAATAATCATATTGTGGTCACAAAGGCAGTAGCCATGTTCAACAGAGTCTGTTCAACCTTTACTCCTGGCCGCTCCCATTCTCAAAGCTCTCTTGTTTCTCTGAACTACTGCTCATCTGATTGTTTTTTACCACGTGGAATAGCATACACAGCATTCTGCCCAGTTAATCACCTTGTTGTATGTGTCTAGCTCACTCCTCCCTCCACCTAAGCTAAAACTACGAGCTCTTAAACTCAGACACCAGCTATTGAAGTATGAAGGCAGAGGCAGCATTGCACAAAAGAAAGAAGAAGAGCTTGGGAATAAGACAGACATGAGTGTAAACACTGATTCTACCTTTTATCAACTGTGTGGTCTTGGAAATTTTCTTTAATCTCTCTGAGCTCAATTTCCTTATCTAAAAAATAGGGCTGATAATACTGACCTGGAAGAGTTCTTATGAAGTTCCAATGGGATAAGGTCCATGAGGTTGATAGACCAGGGGCATAATACATCGGAGATAATCAAAGGAAGCTCTTATTACTATCCGTGTTGACCATTTGAGACCTCAGTTGATCGCACCCACATGTGTATTGAGCTCAGGAATGTTGACTCCTCAGAGGGTAATTTTGCAAAATTCATATCCCCCGGCCCAGAGAAAAGACTTGTGGCATTTTATGCACATTTTCCCTGAATTCATTATTTTCCTGCTATAAAAAAAATGAGGGAGAAAAATAATGTGGTCACATTAATACATGAATGTAGAGAGGCAATATATTATCACTCTGGATAAGTAATGTCCTTAAATAGAAATACATCTGATGAAATTTTACTTCAGTTGGACTTGAAGGTATTTCCAGTAAAAACCATTAAAGGCCGACAGAGAGAAAACAGGAGGCAGCTTGGAACACAATATAACACATACATCAGCAAGTTATTATCCATGCTAATGAAAACTACAAAGAAACCACCTTTAATGACACAGGGAGGCCCCAGAGCGTGTGGGTAATGGCGTGTGGTTGCAGTATGGCCTCGAAGGTTTAGGGATCTGGCTGCGTGTCTGTGCCAGACCAAAGAACATAGTAATTTGGCATTTATGCTGCATCAATCATTACCTTCTCTCAGTGACCCATCGACATCAATGAATATGCTGTATTTCTGCTTTCTTTGGGCCTTATTGACTTACTCCTGGACTATCTGCAGGTCCCTTGTTTCTAGAATAGAACTGAAGTCATGTGTAAAGTGGTAGTCTGTTCTTAGCTGACCTGTTCTCTGTGTGGCCACACAAAGTTCAGAGCAAAAGTTATCATGGAGAGAAGCAGAGTGAAAAAGGAAGACAGGCAGTCACTAAATAAATCTCAGGTCATAGGTGTGTCGTACAACATGCTTGCATTTATTATTGCTTGTTGAGTTAGTCTCTGCTTCTCTGAGGCCTCTATCTGGGGGCTCTGACCCCTTGCAAAAACCATCCAGCCAAAGAGGGGAATAAGATCAGAGCATCAGCACCACCAGCAAATGGGGTTGGGAATCAGTGATGCACCCTTCAACAGGGTACCCAGGATCCATGGTCCCTAGGTACACAGAGTCCCAAGAGGGCTCTTCGCTCAGCTCTCACCATATAGCATATACCCTAGTCTGTTCACCAGGGAATGTGCCAAATTTACATTTCAGGAAAAAAAATGTGGAGTCCATGTATGTATTAATGTGTGGCTAATATTTAATACTCAACAATATTAGCTATTATTCTATTATTATTATAAAATAAGGAGGAAGGTATAATATTAAGTGATACAAAAAGGTCTAGTAAGATAAGAAATTGAAAAAGGTCATTGGCTTTAGCCATATGGAGGTCATTGGTAACCTGATAAGAACACTTCTGACAAAGTGCACTGCTTAGTGAATGGAAGGCGAGAAAACCTTTCAAGAAATTAGCATGGGAAGGATTGACAAGAGACTAGGCTGAGCTAGAGAGGGAGCTCTGGGTCAATGAAATCTTTTTTTTTTAATTTTTGTTCTCACTTGGGATGGGGAGCATGTGGTAATGCTGAAGTCTGCGTGATTCTCAGCTCTCCTGCATCTCCTGCCTTCAGGGTCTTGCCTGCTTGAAGTCCCTGAGACATTCATGGCTTTCCTGGTATGTAGGCACCTTCCAAGAGCAAGACCTCAGGACAATTGGATATTTTTGTTAAATTGCTAGTCCACCGGAAAGATGTAAGAAATCAATGGAATGATGGTTTTTTTCCCACGTTCTTTATACACAATTGTGACTTCAAGCTGAGGTCCCAGTTAGCAGCCTTTTCTTTCTTATGTTATGAATCATTTAATCATCTTTCTGGGGGTCCAGAAGGAGAGGGTGGACTCATTCAGCAGAGGCCTGATGTCCAGAGCCTGAGGAAAGCCCCAGACCTGCTCCTAGGCATCGGTTCTAAGGGTGACCAGACAGAGCGTGCCTGACTCGAAGAAGGATGTTCCCTTCCCTGGAGAATGACTCAGTTCTAGTCTTCCACTTAGAAGTGGCCATGCAGGAGCCTGCCTGATTTTTATTTGAAGTCTTCAGTCTTCTTAAAAAGATTTCTAAGAGCTTTAAAAGCTCAGATACAAAAGCATTACACCATCAAATCATTTCTACTCTGTGTTGTAGCTTTTTGTCTATTTTTTAAGGAGTATTACAAACTCGCAGTAAGTAAAAATCAGTCCTTGGTCATCTCTCCTCCCTGAAATCCCTTAAATGCATTCATGTTCTGGATTTCTATAGGGTTTATTTCCTAATACTCTCTCCTTTAAGTGTGTTAGTGATTCTCTTCTCCTCTTATTGGTCATATCTGCAGTGTTTTCTTATTGACAAAATAAGTGTTGACAGCAACTCAGAAATTGGGTTCAAGATCATATATGTAAATTCTTGTATTTTATGATTATCCAAACCTGGCTGGTTGGGACAATTGGCAATGTCTATTGTCTCAAATTATCTCTCTGTTTTGAGAAGATAACATGACCTAGACTTCAGCAACTTCACAGATATCGATAAAAAAATGAACTCTATAGAGTTTTGTTTGTTGTTGTTTTTAATCAACATGATGTGTTCTTTTAAATTCTGCTAGTCCTCTATTGCCTGGAGGATAAATCGCAAACCCTCTGGCACAGCAAGAAGGTATCTTACAACCAAGTCCTAACATACTTTCCTAGCATCTCTTTTGAGGTTTTCTAAATCTGTATTCTAAGCTACAGTCACACATATTTTCTATGCATTTGCATATGCTATTTCCTCTGCCTAGATGTCCCTAGTTCCACACCTATATTTAATTGGAAATCACTCCTGATAATTTCATATCTAATTCAAACATTAACTCTTTTGTAAAATTTCTAGCAAATCCCTGCATAGAAATCTCATTTATACAGACCTGTACCACAAATTGTATTACATTAATTTTAATTGGCTAGTTTCACTCACTGTGAGCATCTTACATTAATATCTGATTCTAAATGTTTAGCTCAGTTTCTTGTAAATAAGAGTTAATAAATAAACGAAATGTTTACATTGTTAATTGCCTACCCAAAGTAAATTGCTCATATTATTTCCAACTTTCCAAAGCTTGTTGAAAATTTGATAGTGACCAATTAATCCTTGGCCAGCTGGTAGTGACCGACATCCTCCCACAGGAAGTTCATCTCCTTAATTTAAGTCTTTCATTTCTGTTACAGATTGTCCATTGCCCTGGGAGAAATCAGAACGTGAATGGTTAGAGTTCAGTTTCTTGGTGGGATAGATGCTCCCAAAGAGAAATGTAGGGGGAAAAAAAAACAAAACTTTATGCTTATCTGTTTCATCTTATTCTTACTAAATATGGGAAGAATCAAAGAATGGATAGTGGTCCAAAGAGAAACAGTGGTCTGGAATCAGATCCAAGACTAGAATGTAGGTCTCCTGATCAACATTTCTAGGCTTACTGAAGATAAAATTAGATTAAGGTATCTGAGTTCCACTTTTGGCTCTGCCGTCAATAAATTGGGTGATTTAAAGCCAGGCCTTTGTACTCTGAGTTTTGGTTGCTTTATCTACAAAATTAGTAAAATCATACCTATATTATAAAGGTGTTGTGAGGATTAAATGTGATAAAGGAGAGACAAGGAACATTGCATAAATCACTTCACAATATGTTTATCATAATTTTTATTACAAAATTAATTCTAGGTAATGGTTTTGTGGCAGATGAAGAACACTGTAGGTCAGAGCTCTGGCTGAACTCTCCTTGGCTTTGCTGCCTCCATAATGAGAGAATTTTCTCATGGAGTAACTATTGGCAGCTTGTCAGGTGTATGCCTTCATGTTCCTCTCATTGCACCAGGTACCACTCAAAGGAGAGGTATTTTAATGACTGGATTTCAGGCATTTCAAGGGAGGAGAAAGAAAGAAAGTACAGTGTTGGAATGCTTTTCAGGGGGCTTATTATTCACAATGTCTCATATCATCCCAGCAAGCAGTAGCCCTTTCTAGTATATGTCTAACATAGGCTATGCCACACACACGCAACCAAGCCTCCTCTCTAACCACCAGGATTGTTGACTTTACCTTTAGCCACTCTGTGGCTGATAAATACTTGTACAAAGATGGCAGCAAGGGTAGGACACATAGGGCTTCATAGCTTTCTGTGCTCTGTAGTGAGGGTGGTGGGGTGGGGTGCATGGTAGAGGATTAAAAATGTGTCTATGTACGAAATCCAGTTTTCAAACCTACATGTATAACCCATACCTCTTCTACCTCTTTGAACCTAGAATAGTATGTACTATGTAGGCATATATCATATACATATGATCAGTTTCAAGGGAAGATAGTCTCCTACATGAGCAGCGTTGTATTTGCCCTAGCACTCACTGGGCAGAGCTGGCCAACCCTTCCATATCCTGCAGACTGTAGCCTTTAATCATCTTTGTCCAGATTGCTAATATTGCCAAAGGCATATATGCTATGCACGTGTGTATATATTAGGCAAAGCTTCCAAAGACATTGCATGATGGAGAGAAACATTGCTTGATGGATACCTCGTTATCTTCTTATTAGTGAGATACCCAAAGCTCAGATTAACTCCCTGAGACTTTGAAGATAGCCTCAACAGGCTTTTCTGAAAATCAGAGCATTATAACCACTAGTTATCCTTTAGCCACCCATTTTGAAATTTGGTTATAAAAGTGATCCTATTTTCTTGCCCTGTTTCATTTCCCCTCATGGCTCTATTATCACCAAGGGGCACCCAGATTTATCTGCCTTAATAGTACATTTCATTGTTTTCCATAGAACTAGAGATAAATGGATTTGTAAAGAGAAATGGAATTGGATTTTTCTTCTTCTTTTGATAACTTAGTAGGAATTCCAAAATTATTACTTGGGAGATTTTCCTCACTGTGACTAGATTATTGTCCGTGCTATACTTTAATTTCCCTTGTCTGTATCAACATTTTTTTTTAAAAGATATGACTATTTAAGGATACACTGTATTCGCTTTCTCTGGAGCTGAAGTAAAAGAGGTGAACAAATTTCTGTTAATTAAAACTGTGTGCTGGAGGGAGCGAGACACTTGTGGGTCATTCTTTTGGTTGTTAATTTTGTGGTAAGCAAGCTGTGCCCTGTAGCACTTTATGTCTGATTAACTATCACTTTGGACATTTAAATGTTAGTTATCTTGGTTTTTTAAATTATTGTATGAGATACTTCCATGCCCAATGCCCTAGACATTTTAATCCATTACTAAACTTGTGTTCATGAAGATGTTGCAGTTCCTATTTCTTGCCTGATGGTAGGATACATACTTCATAAATAATTATAAAGAGCTGATTGATAGTGTTTTCCAGTCTGCTGGGTTATTAGAGGAAAAAGCTACAGAATGGGGAGATGGAGGGACTGGAAACTTATGTAAACAAGGCAGGGAAAGAAGGGCCGGAAATGGGGATGAGGAAGCCCTAAAGGAGCCACAGAGAGGTTGGCATGTTAGATTCTGGCTAATATGGCTGAGCACCTAAGGGCAAGGAATTGGCTGGAAAGCAGGCTGGCACAGCAAAGCACCTTCACACAAAATCACCTTCTTGCTAATGAATCTTAACTGACTCCCCCTCACTTGTGTGTGTGTGTGTGTGTGTGTGTGTGTGTTTCATGACTTATTAAATAGATTAGCTTCATTGATTTTTACTTTGAGATTTCCAGGCAATCACACAATACTTGAATTTTTCAATCCTGTTGCTACATTATATGTTAATAAAAGCCAATAGCAAACATTTAAAAAGTTTTCCTAGATTAGGGCCCTTCCAAGAATCAATAATCTCATTGACATGGTTCAAGAAGCTATCAATTCTATGAGGACCACTAATGGCTGCAGAAAGCATGCATGTAAACACCACCAGAAAAATCGATGTTCTCTCTAAGTCATCAACAATTCTTGATGGCAATTGGAATTATGAAAAACATAGCATGTGCCTCATGCCTTAAGCACTTGAAAAGGATCCATGTCAAGCTAGCTGGTATCCTGGTGTCGAGGACAAGCCCTATCAGTTAGGGCTTGATGATCTGATAACTTATGCATGGACAATACCTTATGGGTTCTAAGATATAGTGTCATATACATCATTCATTTGATAGTCAGAACAACCCTGTGAAGTGAAGAGAAAGGTACACTTGCCTCATTGTTGTGAAGTCTCAGAGAGAATAAGAGAAGTTGTACATCGGCAAAGCCACCTAGGGGAGAGTTGGGAGTAAATCTCTTCTGATTCCCCTTCTTTCCCCCTTGGCGGTGATGGGTGCCTACACTACAACCGTAAATGCAATGATTACTTCTTATTTACCAATTCTCAATATGTTATAGTTAAGCAGTTTCCAGGGAAACCTGAAAACCAGTAGAAGATCCAGAAGTGTCAACTACATAGTACACCTTACTTAGATTCAGAGAATTAACACAAAGAAGTATTCATTGAAGAATAAGAACTATACTTTTTCATGCCCTTTGATTGCCTCAGTGGTTACTGGAGTATCTCTACTCTCTTGAGTGGGTGATATTCGGCATTTCTTCCCACACTTCCTCATTTTAGAGGGAGATAATGACAAATAGAGCTGTCTTTAGTAAGACATCCAGCTCCTGCCTCAGCCCTGCCTCTTATAGCAATTAACAAATCTTTTATCCTCTAACATTGTACATTCTTTTCTGTAGCTGATTCTGTCTTTGGTTGAAAATTTTTAAATTGCAATTTTTTTTAAAATAAGAAAAATGTTTACAAATGAAATAAAGCCTCACCATCAAAGAAATAGAATCAATAGGAGAGAGGAATGATCCTGGGAGCTCCTCAATGCAGTAATGAATTCAACATTCTTCAATCAAATTTAAAATTTAATTATAGGTAATTGTTCTTTTTTTAATGAAGTACTTTTGACATAATGCTCCATTATTATATAATTAGATAATTAACTCCATTAATCACCTCACAACTTATTTTTCTCTGTGTTTTCTTTAAATATTTATATACTGTGCCCATTTTTACAGCCACAAAGCTTGCCGTAATCCAGGGTGTCCGTCAGGGTAGGCAATAGAAGGGCCTGTGCAGAAGAGCCACAGTTATGTTCCCAGTGTACCTCTCATGTTCCTTGATTCACCAGAAAATCAAATGTTTGCAAGATACCTTCTATATTCTCAAACCTTCTATATTCTATATTAGGCACTCAACATTTCATCTATCATTTGCTGACCACCTAATATGTGCCATTCAAGCACATTGCTAGCCCTGGATTCAAAGGAAACAGATGGCAAGAGATGACTAACGCATAACTTTTGACCTAAAGTAGCTCATAATTTACTGATGGAGAACCTCTGAAGAATGTTCATGTCTCCTTCTCTTAAGGAGTTCACAGTGCTAAATAGGAAGTCGAGTACCTGTCACAGATATGAGAAACCTGTTGGATTTAGTGCTCCAATAATGGCAGGATAGTTTTTCTGGCTGAATCCAATCTTCTTCTGGTGATCTGGTTGTTTTACATGCTGCATTAACTTTGCATCACACATGAATCCTCACAGGTCTGTAGTAGACAGCCCATGTCCTTGTTCACATCCTTGCTTCTCAGTTGATATATTAGCATGGAGGGATACTCATTTTCCATGTTTGCATATGACCAAAGAATTATTTTTAAACTGCATTTATCTTGCCTCAGGACAGCTAGCTAACCAGATCTGCAGTCTTCCACCACATAATCTTAGGCACGTTACTTAACCTTGCCATGCCTCAGTTTCCTCATCTGTAAAATGGATATGCATAGAGTAATGAGAATTTTAGGATTAATATATATAAATCACTCAGAACAGTTCCTAGCAGAAAGTAAAAAGCAAAATGATAGGAATTATTTCTATTCTATTTTTATTTTTCTATTATCCTTAGCTAGAGATGCAATCAAAATGGACTCCATCAATACTTTCTTTCCTGTTGGAAACTCACATCTGAATATCTACGAATGGCTTTCATGGGAGTAGTTGGGGGGTTGTGTGTATTACAAATCTTCTTGTTTTTAGGAGGCAAAAAAAGACATTTGAATTGACTGTTGACTTAAAGTATCTTCTCCACTGTTTTGATGTTGTAACGGTTATTTCCTACGGGTATTGCACAGGTGAATGTTCTCATGGCTAAAGTAGCAGTCTTGTAAAAAAATAATAAATAAAATAAGAAAAGACAAGAAAAATGAAAAGGATGAGCAAGAGAACAGAAAAGAACCTTCCCTTATTGCCGACCTACTGGCACTTTATTGTTTAACTGCTTATACGTCATTACCCTGGATTCTGTATAACTGATTTGTTGTCATTGTAGAGAACCATGGAAAGCCATGGAAAGCCACCCAAAAACTAGGGATGGAGAGTCTCTTTTGGAGGAGCTGTCTGTTTTGGGGGGAAGTTCCTGAAGAAAGCCTGAGGAATCTCAACGTTAGTTGAGAAACCAAATGATTAAATATTGTTGTAACAAATATTTTCTCTTAGAACAGTCCCAGAATCATTCTTTTTTCTTTTCTGTAATTAATAAAAAAGGAAAGAAAACATCAAATGCTAAAATAAATACTATAATGAACACCTTAAAAGAGTGTACCGTGGTTTTGTGCTAGGTGTCTGTGACATGCAGAGCTCACCACATTCTTGGAACATGGTAAATGCAGGTCTCACTTGGAAAAGTGAAGTCGTCCACAGGTCAGCCCTCTCTTCACACCAGTGGGAACTACTGTCTGCACAAGAAAATACAGCCATTGGAAATGAGATGTGGGGTTGAATATTTCACTGGGATACTGAGTAAAGTGGGGCAGGAATTTGTATTTTTCTGTGTTGTTCTTTATCTGGTCTCTAAACATACTGAAAGTTCTTCAAAGTTGTGGTTCATATATTCTCTTTTCTCCAAACACCTAACTCAACTAGTGATGCTCAGCAAAGAATTGTTACTTTGTTGATTGGTCATGGGTGGGAACTAAGGTGATACGTGCTGATATTTAATGTATGTTGAGTATGTAGCAAGAGCTTTGGGAGGTTCTACATCTACATTACCTCATTTAATCCTCACAACCATCCTCTCTGGTCAATAGTATCAGTCTCAATTTGCAGATGAGAAGACTGAGGCTCAGATAGGCTAAATAAATTTTCCATAATCAAAACCATGTTTCTGTCTCAGCTCTATCTCTACATATTTCCTGAAAGAAACCAGGTTGATGGTACAAAATAATGGTACCTTTTGCCCGTTTATTACTTCTTTCCCAGTTAATCACTAACATTAGCACCCTACCTCTTTTGCATACAGTTATTCATTAAGGTAGCAGAATTTTTTGAAGATTTAAAAGAAAAGGAGAAGGGCTACAATTTGACTTAAGAGTCAAAAGGCTAAGACAATATCCAAAGATTGAGCCAGCCCTGATGGTCTAGTGATTAAAGTTCAGTGCTCTCACCGCTTCGGCAGCCTGGGTTCACTTCCCGGTCACGGAACCACACCACCCGTCTGTCAGTTGCCATGCTGTGGTGATGGCTCACATAGAAGAACTAGGACTTACAACTAGGATCTACAACCATGTATTGGGGCTTTGGGGAGAAAAAAAAAAAAGAGGGAGATTGGCAACAGATGTTAGCTCAGGACGAATCTTTCCCTGCAAAAAAAAAAAGAAAGAAAGAAAGAAAATATCCAAAGACACAAACATACAAATAGTATTCTGGAAGTATTGTTCCAACAAATAGCTTAACCAAAAATGAATCCACATTTCAATTCCGCTGTTGGGGATGGTAATTATGTTCAATTTAACTCCACTGATACTAATAGATGTTCAAGCACTTAAGTTGTGTTCTTTTTAAATTGCATAATGACCCCAGGGACTTCTTGGTAGATGGGGAAAAATGGGAGTGGGTGTTGATTAGAAGTAATCATTTGTAACTCATCAATTGACTATTGGGAGAGATGTTGGGAGAAATTAAGACCACAAAAGATAGATGCCTTCTTTTCACAGGCATTTGTAATTTAACAAATGGCAGACACTCCTAGGGCTCAGAAGCAAAACCAATCTCTCTGAACCTCAGTTTCACAACCTGTAAAATAGGAAAGCAAACACCTGCCCTCGTTCTTAGCAAAAGGAGAAAAAGAAGCATGGCAGTCACATGTTCGAGCTTAGCAGCAAGACACTTTTATGTTGGGCTTCCATCCTCCACCTGTTCCGCCTCAGAGCACCGAGTCCTCTTCTTCCCCTCCTGACCTCCTCTCTGTCCTCTGATTGAGGTGCTGTTTGCAAGGCAAAGCTAATTGTTTGCGAAGGTTGCTCTGTCAAATAACCCATTCTCTCTTTGTACTCCATGAAAGAGCGAAACAAGGCATTTTAAATGCACAGCTTCTACCAATACAAAAAGGAGCTTTCACAAATGGACAGAGCCTCAGGTACAAGTAAGACCCAAAGGGCCAGAATAGTTGAGTAGAAGCCCTTAGGGGGGGCTGGGAGTAGTGATGCTATACCTAGAGTTTAATAAGGAAGTCTAAATGTCGATCTGACAGTCCTATCCTGGCTAGGTCAAGTGCAGGCCAGACTGCCTTGCAGGAGGACTCATATCATACCAGTTTGCTGCTGAGTAGGGGAAAGTTACTGATGGCAAAGGCCATTTTCTCTGCATGGAATGGATTCAAATGCACAGAAAGTACCAGGTCAAAAGTTCAAAGTGGTGCTCGTTCATTCTTCCCGCAGAAGTAGGATCACAAGGGAGGAGTTACACTTCACAAGAATTGAAAAGAGGAAGGCATTTGAAGACCTATCAGCCAGCTCCAGAGAAAAGACAGCTGCACTGCGCTAGACTCCTCAGACTACAGAAAGTTTCAGGCTGGTGGTGTAACTTCATTCTGATGGGAAAAATAAAAAGTGTTTCCTCTAGTTCTGGCAGCCCAGCAAGGAAAAAGAAGTATTAGCAGAAGTCTGAGCCTTCGGGGGTCTGGCCCACATCCCAGCCATATCCTGAGAAAATGGCAGAACTTCCAAAAATTCTTGTGACAAGGATCCGCATTTCCTGTCCTAAATGGTTAGACCATCTGGAACGTCTATTATGGAAGCATTAAACTTATGGAACTATCCATAATGCCGTTATGGAACGGGCTCCCAAAACCATTTCAAGTTCTACAGAAAAAAATAAGTTGAATAAAAACAAACTATGCAGATTACCAACTCTTTTAGAGGAGGAGGCACAAATGTACCAGAGTCATATGGAAATTTCAAAATATAAAAACGAAGGATTTTAAAAGTACATTTCACTGAGTGATTTCAAAGAGTAAATTTAAGATGAGGAACTGATTCTAAGATCAGGGCATTTTAGCCATGGTCTTCTCCTGGAGTTTCTACAACTACCTTCCTTTTGTATGTTAATGGTTTCCTTAGAGGCAGGACAAAGGAAAGCAGGTGGATCCATGCAGCAACCCCAACCTCCCAAAAAGCAGCAAAAGTGCTTTTTGGCTGGCAAGGCAGGCATATCATCGGCCTCTACACAAGACAGCATTACTGTTCTTTAGATGCAGTTGTCAATTTAGAATATACATAAAGGAACTTACAAGTAAAAATACATAACGAGAAATCTAGTCATAGTGCAAACATGCCCACACATAGTATATTAATTTTCTGTTGCTGCATGACAACTTACCACAAACTCAGTGACTTGAAACAATACCCGTTTATTATCTCCCAGTTGTGTAGGTCAGAAGTCCAAGCAGGATTGACGTAGTTCTCTGCTTTGGGTATCAAAAGGCCCAAATCAAGGTATCTGCCAGGCTGGGCTCTAAACCAGAGGCACTGGGTAAGAATCCACTTCTAGGCTCATTCTGGCTGTTGGCAGAATTCAGATCTGTGGAGTTGTAGAACTGAAGTTCCCATTCCCTTGTTGGTTGTCAGCTGGGGCCCCTCTCAGCTCCTTAAGACCACCTGCATTCCTTGTCATGTGACTCCCTCTGTCTTCATAATAGTAAGGCCCATTGACTCCCTCCCAACTTTGGAATCTCTCTAGACTTTTCCTTCTTCCTGCAGTCTCAGTAAACTCTCTGCTTTTAAAGTGCTCTTATGAGCAGATTAGGTCACCTGGATAATCTCCCTTTTGCCATATAACAAGGAACATAATCACAGGAGTAACACCAGGGGGCAAAGATCATGGAGAGCATCTTAAAATTCTGCCTACCACACATAGTTTGTGACTCATTCTAAAGACAGAAGCAGTTGCGTCCTTTCCTAAGAGATGATGACTCAAGAGCAGGCAATCTGCATTTTCTTGTGAAAAGTACACCACAGGGAATGTGATATGTGATGGCAGTTGTGGTTGTCACATCTCACACGGTTGCTGCTTAGTATCCTTTAAAATCACCTCAGGCATATGTTCTACCTCTGCGCAGACAGGCATACAGTTCCTCCCCTCTTGACTTCTCCTTTGACTCCATCTCCCATCATAGATGTCTCAGGCCTGAGGCTTGGAGAAACTCCAGTTCCCTCTGGCCGCACTGCCCTTCTGAATACAGTTAGTGCCCTGGATTATGCTTTGTCCACATTGATCTCCCCATCTCTTCTCCAGTTTGCTCTGAGTTCCTCAAGGGCAATTAGAGTGCCCGAGGAGTTTTCACTCACCTGTAAATTCCCTGCTAAACCCTGCATGAAACCTGACCCAGAACAGGTGCTCAGTGAGTGATTATAAGATTGAGGTAGGTAGTGCCATTACACTGTACTGGGTTATGTACAGGCAGTAAATTATATGCCCAGCAGCTTTGCATGCTGTTATGTTAGCAAAACAGATTAAGGTTTAAGTTCCACAATAGCCAATCAATATTTATTGCAACTCAGACTCCAAACGCTTCTAAATGAGTTTGTACAGTTCAGTTACCTTCTTTCCCCATTCAGGTAATACAATGCTCATATTTAATCTGTTGAGTGATATGTGAGCTCTCAGAAGCCAGGGGATTATCTTCTTTGCTCCTGCAAATGATATCAGAATTAGCTACAGTGAATATGTCAGTGCCACTTCTGCTCTAGGTAACCACATGATTTGGGGAATAGGCAGCTGTGGTCAATGAATTACCTCTTCTCCACTCAGATTATTCCAATCCCAAATTCTCAACCTATATCAATGTCATTCAACCCAAGAAACAGGAAGCTCAGTGCCACCAATCAAAATGTGATGTGGAAGTCTAATAGGTACAGGTGCATCTATGACAAAGGACTGGATAGGGAAGGTACCTACAAGGGTCCATGCCAGATAGCACTCAGGTGTGGAGACAGGTCCACCCAGAAAATGGCATTTAACTGCCGCCCATAGAGCATGAGGAGTTATCTCTCAGATATGCAGGGTCAGAGTGGGAAAATGAGCACACATCATTGGGGCAGCTCTGAGGAAACTCCTGATTGCAGATATTGAATGCCTCCAGTGACATGAATTTAAATGTTGTCCTGAGGCTAACACAGATCCAGGGACTTTTCCTGAATAAAATGTGATTGGAGAGCAGCCAAGTGAAAGAATTCTAAGTGATCTGTCCATGAAGGATCCCCAAGGCAGGCTAGCCAGCCCCTAAAATGACCTGCCTCTTTGCACTTTCAATAGAAAACACCACCGGACAGATGTCCCAAGGAATCAAGGACAGGGGCCAGATTTGGATACTTAAAAAATATTAACTCTGCTCCCAATGGCCTTACTGATGTCTCAGCAGGGTCATTTAGGGCAGTGTTAGTAAATTAACACCCTGCATAGGTCCTGTCTATACACTGGTTAAACCTTAGAGTGCACTTGGCTAAAAATATAAAGAAACTAGATGAGCTGTGTAGAAACTGATTCTATAAGGGAAAATCAGAAAATGAAGATGACTGTGAAGACAATGTCTTTATTGTTTACCGCATATTACAGGTTACCATGTATTCTAACGACAATCTGGCTTTATGCCTAAAAAATTAAAGACCAAATAACTGGTCTTCTTGATACTTCAGCATAAGCCCCTTTAGACAGGGTTCAAAAATTGTCCTTGTAACATTGGAAGTATGTTTTGCAAGGAATAAGTACATTGTTGAGGTGGTTCTAAACAGAGCAAGCTTTATAATATTTTGATAGAGTTTTGTTTTGTTTTGTTTTTTTCCAGGGAGCCCTCTTGTGGGTGACAGGCATATTACTGAAACAGATTTTCATTGACTTGATTGGAAACTGGTTGGGAAGAATGCTTCATGTTTCATTCATGATAAGCCTGAATATGTATGCACTTTTTTGCCCCCACAGTGTTTCTCCATTTTTAACTTCCCAAATTCAATTCTAGAATCCTAGACTTCTAAGCTTTCAGAGGACATTAAAGGTCATCTGGTCTGGTGGTTCCAAAACTGACTGATCATCATTATCATCCAAGGAGTGTTTTAAGAGTACAGATCCTTGGATAATACTCCAAGATATTCTGGTTGGTGAGTCTGGAATGGGGCCAGCCATCTTTAGTCTTTTAAATATCCCCAGGTGATTCTGATCATGAATCAGACTTAACACTGAAATTATCCAACTCCCCTTCTGATTATGAGTTGCAATCTAAGGGATATTAGTCTCTAGGGTTATTCATCCTCTGTGCAACTCAACTGTTAACTTGACAGGGATAGGGCCCTGCTTGACTGCCTGTCCCCCCAGAACCTATTGTAATGATGAGTAGAGAGCAAGTACTCAATAAAGGTGTATTAGATTGAGTTAGGTAATTCTAATCTTTTAATCTATATTGTTAATAGTATGCAAATTACAGTCCCAAAGGATTTGCATTCTGGAAAACTTTAAACAGAGATTTCAGTATAAAATCTCACAATAGTCAATCAATACAATGACCTTACAGAATCTAAGAGCATTCAAACAAGTATTGTGTATATTTGTAACCCTTATGTTGAATAATGGGAATAAAGCTGATATTTGTTTTCCCCTCTTTTCATTTAGAAAGAATGCGCTGTTGTATTTCAGTTAAAGTTAATAAAGTTTTTCAGCTCTTCTCACCATTCAGTGTAATGTACTTGTATGAGAGCAGTAATGGAAAAAGACAATCTAAAAGGAATTGCACAACATGGATACTCTCATTTATATGCACAATTTTGAATTCCGAGAAAATAAGAAGCAAGTTACCACGCGTTTACCTTTAAAAATGCTGGGACAAGGCAAGATTGGATATAAGCAATCAGATCAGACGATAATATATTCCATTTGCAATTGTTAGAGATTTATGCAAGATAGCAGGTAACACCTTCCTTTTGAATTTCAAATGCTGTATAACCTTTTGAAGATAACAAGGGATATTCATGGAAATAATGGTAGGAAATTTATAACAGAGACCACATAATTAGTTGTTATTTTTTGCTGGTACCATATATTCTGATAGGAACATGGCCAGAAAAAAATATATATATCCTTCAGTAAAAAGTCAGCTTCTTCCTTTTTTATTTCCTTTTCTTTTCTTTTTTGTGGTTGAACAGCTTGGTACATGGGGTTGCTAATACTTTAGAAGAATATAAATAAAATGTAAGACAGCATCCTGAAATGCTAATGAGCTTTATTGGATTTTCGGGTTTATTTCTAATATGTATCCTTACTAAAACAGCAAATTACATAGGGCTGGGTTAAATTCTTCAGCATGATAGATGTCCTTTAGTCCAGAACCTAGCAATTCAATATAAGAAGAAAGAAACACAAATTTAATTACTTTAGAGTGATAATTCTTTATATGATATTTTCTAGCAGAATTCAGCACTTCAACTTCAGTTTTGGAGTAGCTTTACTCCAACAGGAATAACTCAACAGGTGTTCCCCTAGAACCATGGCCTGACAGTTCTGTTCCTCTAGGCTAATGTTTCAAGTTGATATTTCCAGACGTGACCGTTAACTCTGTGTGGTTGACATGGCTTGTGTAGAACAAATTACATGAGCTCTTCACTTATCTATGGAAAGTTCTCCAATAGGCAGCAGCCACTACTAAGTGATACACAAGTAAGTATTGTATTCATCTCTGCCATTTCAACTCTGCGGATGGTTCAGAGGAGAGAGTCGTTCTATCTCGTTTCACCAAGCTCTTGATCTTGGTGAGGTGAGGTGAAATGACTCTCCTTGTGCTCTCTAGAAGACTCCTTCAATTCTAGCTGCTAAGCCAGTAGTTTTGAAGGCTCTTCTTTGCACCAGACCATTGATGTGATTTCAGAGGAAAACCTGACTCCGGGCTATTGCTCTGTCACCTTTCTCCCACTTGTAGAGAGCCAGAGAAAACATTTTTGTAAACATAGTGCCATTAAATAGTCATTTACTTCTCTTTACATCCATGCAGTGACTTCTAATTCAGGTCTTGCTTCTGTTAAATATTAAATGAGGGATGTCTTCCCCCCACCAAAAAAACAAAAACAAATCATCCTCCTCCTTTGAAGAGACAAAAAAAATTACAACATACTAATAGTAATATAAGTTCTCATAAAATAACAACAAAAAATATTGTAGACAATAAAGTTATGGGAATTCAGCACATGAAATGGTTACATGTTCCAGAATAGCTGAGGAAAGCCTCACAGAGAAAGTGAGATGTGAATGGGAACTTGGGAGATAAGTAGATTCTGATAGTAGAAAGGAGGGGAGAGGCATTTGAATATCTTGTGTCTGTGGAAAACATTGCCCTCTCAAACAAGAGGAGGCCCAATCTTGATGCCACTCAAAGGAGACTGATCCCTCTGCTGCTGAATATTTGCATACACAAAGTAACTAGAGTCGAATTGTTGGTTGGGGGTAATCGGTCTTATGTCTTCTTTAAACTAGAACTTAAATGTCAACATTAAAATTTAGTTGAAAATGATTGAGCACACACTACTGAATGCAAAATATATACTGTTTGCCAAACATATGACTTGGGAGTATATAGACACTTTCAAATTACTAATGATATCCAGAAATAACTGCATTGTGGCTCTTGTATTAAGTACAATACTAATTTATGTGCACATCCTCCTCCTCCTCCTTCTTTGTTGTCATCATCACAGAGCATTGTATTACAAAACTCAGTGTTTAAAGTACAGACACTTTTGGTTTCCTTAAGAGAACTTATTGACGTTATTTCTATTGTTCTGGCCATTTCTGGTATTATTTAATGCTGTGTATGAAAGAGAAAATTCAGTCAGGGCCTAAATCTTCCAATGCGAACATTCTGCTAATGCCCTTCACAAATTGCTTGTACGTGGGTTTCTACAAAATGTTTTCTGCTGCAATTGTAGGAGTGGTATTGACAGGCTTCCTAGTTTTAGGTAGAACAAAATAATATCTTTTATACTGAGTACCCAGGAGAAGATTTGTTTTTCTCTCTGTAATAATTGGGCTCTTGAAGTTTGTAAGGACAGAATACACCTGAGTTACATTAGTAAGGGGGATCCTGCATGGATACAAAGGATTAGTTCATATCATGAGACTATATCTCCTCAGTAAAAGAAAACAAAAATTAATTTATAGTCTCAACCAAGAAATAGTATGATATTATGTGGTTTATCCTGAGTCATCTAACACTCACACCTTCAAAGAGTGAGGAACTTTCTGGATCAGTCACTCTCCCATATGGATCACCCCATTGAGCAGAATTTTTCACCAGAGCATTATTTTATTAATCCAACAACCTGTTATGTACCAAACACTGTCCCAAGTACTGGAGTTCCATTGTTTTTTGAATAATACCCTACTTTCTTTGAGCTTTCATTGTAGTAGTCTTTCATTTAAAAGATATTTAGCTTTTTTTCGTAGCTAGTTCGAACACAATTGACGTTTGCTCAGACAACAATAACCAGAGGAGCACAACTGGTTTCACTCAACCCAAGTGGCAGCAGCCACTACAATGTTATACAGCCAAGGCTTCCTAGAGTTCTCTTTATTGGAGGGGATTTTCACTTTATGAGATTATGAGCATTGTCCAAGACACATTGCACTTTGGAACTCTTTCCTCTGTGGTCTTTCCTGCCCATGGTCTTAAATGACCCCTTGAGAGGAGCTGAAAGAAAGTCTAGCCCTTGCCTGAAAAATAGTTGTGTCATTTCTTATATGTTTTATTTCCACTTTCGTATGAGTCACGAATATCAGGCAACCTAAAAATATATAGCAAAGATATAAAATAAGCAATGATTTAGTAATGAAAAGCACGATGAATATGGTTTTACTGAAAAAAAAAGAAATTATTCTGACACACAGGCACATCTCCTTTCAATTTAGAAAATAGATTTATATGCATTTAATTTCACCTCTATAACAGTTCTGTGAGATTGGTTCTGGAGGCATTACTGCTCCCATTTTACAGATGAATAAACAAGGTCACGTATTTTGAAAGTGGGATAGTTAGAATTTAAACTCCAATTGTCTGGCTAGAAACCCAGTTCTATTTCCGTGTTACATTCTGCCTCCCCTAAAACTGCTAATTTGATTCAGCAAATATTTATTAAATGCATGATTGAGTTTTATTTCCCCCATGCTAGCTACTTGATTAACTAGTGGTTGGAACTGATTGGTATAAGTGGCAGATTCTACCAGGCAGCCTTGACAAAGGAAAGGGGTATTTTTGTGCATAATTGTAAGTGACGATGTTTAAGCAACAATAGGCTTGCCAACATATTCAAAACCCAGAGATAAGTACCCCTTAATAAATTTACACCCTGAGTTATTTGAACAAATCATTTGATTAGTATAGACATAATTTCATTGCTTAGAACAACTATAAGTGGCTTAGATAAAACTACCCGGGAGCCTGGTAATAATACTAACATAGTATGTGTCTGAAATCTCTACTCTTCACCTCCTTCCTTTCCACTCAGATCCCTGAATTCTGTTGGTTGCACCATTTGGCTCACCCTGATCATCTATAGCACATATTATGAGTCACTCATTTTGCTCTATTATCACACTACATTTTTTCATGACTTATGAATGCATAGTAAATCTTATGCACAGCCTGATTTGGAGTAAGGGGTGTTCTACTTCTCAAGGTACCCCCTTCATTTTTAGCACAGTGCTAGTGCTCACTACATTTGAAGAATAAAATTAAAACATCATTAAGCAATAGAAATGCCCATTATGGAAGTAATATAAAAATGCCAAAATCCTAGTTCTCAATTCACTTCTTTGCCACTGGAGTCTATTAATTTGGCTGATTAGATTCTAAACATGTGCACCCATGTTTCTAAGGAAAAAAAACATGGAAAGAATTTGTAGTCCTTTTAAAGAAAACATTCTACTTATTGATTCACTAAAATACTCCTTTTCCCAGAACACTTTCCCATGTTTGTTCTAAGGGAGAAACGTGGTACAAAGTCTTCAGGCAGAAATTAAAGAGAGAAATATGCTTCCACTGGGATCCATTGACTATACATTTGAATAATTCTGAAATGGAAAGGAAAGTGTTCATTATTATCCTAATTCTCAACTGTTATGTTTCTTCCCTTCAGGGTTATGATAGGAGCTGTTTCTTATAGGTCGTGAAATGGTAGCCTAAGTCCCAGGAATAGGCTTCCACAGCCTCAAGGCTTAATGTTGTTGAGGTGGACTTAGAGAAGTTTTACACTTGGCCTCAAAAGAAAATCTGGGAAAGCCAATGAAGGTGATATTAAATGGGCAATATCTATTGAGCACTTTCTATGTATCAGGCACAATCCCTATTGCTGAATATCCATTATTTTATACAACCTACAAAAAGCCCTTGCGAGTTAGTTATTGTGATTCTATTTTACAACTGAAGAAAATACATTTTGTTGGTTCCAGTTATCAGGGCATGAATATGGTAGCACACTACAAGCTGTACTTCTACAAACTGTCTTAACACAAACTTACCTGTCAGCCTGGAAACTGAACTTTGTCTATACATCTCTTAGTTCGTTGTCTTATTTACTCTCAGTGGTGCTTTGACTCTTCAGCTTAGTTGGAGTTTTTCATGCCTTATTGTGAGAAAACATAGTCAGAAATGTAATGTGCCTAATTTTGGTAATTTTTAAATTTGATATAATTTCAAACTTACCGAAAAGTTGCAAGAGTGGATAAGGAACTCACGTATAACCTGTACTCAGAATGTTCAATCATTTATATTCTGACTCATTTGCTTTATCATTCTCTCTCTCTTTCTCTCATATTACATGCACAAATGCATATTATTTTTCTGATCCATTTGAGAGTAAGTTCAAGACATCATGTCCATTTGCCCCCAAATACTTCAGTGTGTATTTTCTAAGAACAAGGACACACTCTTAAATAATCGTAGTACAGGTATCAAAATCACGAAATTGTGAATGGATGCAATACTATTATCTAATTTGCAGTCCGTATTTAAATATCATAAATTTTCCCATTTACCTCCTTTTAACTATTTTTCCCAGTTCTGGGTTTAATCCAGAATCATATGCGGCTTTTAGTTGTCTTGCCTCTTTATTCTCCTTTAATCTGGAATAGTTACTCGATATTTTATTTTTTGTCTTTCATGACCTTGGCAATTTTGATTAACATGTGCCGGTTATTTTGTAGAAATGACCTTGGTTTTAGTTTGTCCAATATTTGCTCCTATTTGTATTCAGGTTAGACATTTTGACATATGTGATTTTATGTCTATCACAGTGTGTCACAGCAAGAGGCACATGGTATTGACTCATCCTAGTATTGGTATATTGGTGATATTAGCTTTGAATCACTTGGGTAAATTGCTGTCATTCACTATAAGATTACTATTTTTGCTTTGTAATTAATGTAATTTATAAAGATACTAAGTAATTTGTTGTTGAGATGATATAACTACCCTATTTCTCATCAAACTTTCACCTGCTAATTTTAGTATCCATTACTGATTTTTTAAAATCCATCACTTCTCCTATACCATTAGGTAGCATTCCACTGTAAGGGAGACTTATCCCTTCTTCATTTATTTATGTATTTATTTATTTATATCACTTTATGCACTCATGAATTCTTATTTTACTCATTAGACTATAATCCATTACTGTCATTTTTAAATTTTGAGGCCCAAATTGTTCCAGATTTGATCAATGCAAATCCCTAAAAGCTGGCTCCTGTGGCTTTTAATACGCCCGTGATTCCTTGAGTATCCATCACTTTCTGGTCCAAGATGTTCATGTACACTGTCTTTTAATGGGCTGTGTCAGACTTCCGCTAGTTGCCCTGCATGTACCTTCTCTTAATTGCCCTCTTGTCTCAGTTTGCTACTTATGAACACTTTGGAAACACACTCCCCTCCAAGACTGGTCTTAGTGCTTGAGGTTAAACATGTTCCCCAGTTGCCTGAGTAGTGTGAAATGACAGGCTAGTTCCATGGTCAAGTCCTCTCTGTTCGGTATGCACTGCAAAAATGTGAATGTCAGCATTTGGACAGTTCCTTAAATTTCTAATTTGCATCCTTGCCTCTATAGCCCTCCCTGGTGGCGGATGCAATGCTATTTGGCTCAGAAATTAGTTATTATGAATCAATTAAAAGGTCTGTATAGCAGAGGCTGTGTACTTTCACCACAATATGTATACCGGCAATACAAACGGTAACTTGAGCAGGTTCAGACCACACCATGGTAAAATCAGAGTGCCAAGGAGAGGGTCCCAAGGATTCCTACACAGTAATGACTGATTTAATGGAAATGAGAAAATCCTGATACCTGATACCTGTCACTTAACAGCTATATGACTTTGGGGAAGTCATTCACCATCTCTGATTTTCAGTTTCTTCATCTGCAAAAAATGGAAAATGTGACACTTACTGTGTCAAATTTGAAGAGGTTTTTAATAGAACATAACTCTAAAGATAAATAATGTCCTGCTAAAATACGTGCTCAATTTAATTGAGTTCATTTTGATATTCACTTTGTCAAGTTAAGTGTACTACATAAACATTGTATAAGGTTGTCTAGAAAAATGTACAACAAAATGACAAATCCATCAACTATCTTTGTATTGCAAAAACTGCATAGCTTTCTTTACATGACAGAGGGGATCACTACAACGATACACAGTGGATGCAATGTCGTGTAGATATTTAGTGTAAAACTATGTCAGCACTTCTTCAACCATTCAGACCCCAGCTTTCAAGATTGGGGCCAGAACAGATACACAGTATCATTATTCCCCTGATAATTGTTCTGCCTCTTCCCTGTTCATCTAGAAGTAATATTTCCACCAAAGGAAGAGTTGATTGGAATTGAATTTTCACAGGCCAATATAAGGGAAACTTACTGAGTAGAATTCAACCCCAGATCCCTAAGAGACTGCTGCTATCCACCTTGTCTAGGTCACATGTTACCTTTGCAGTGTGCTTTGGCCAAGATGGAAGGGATAGTTTTACTGAGGCATTGTGGCAGGGTGTGTAACCTAAGGAGAAACAAACTTTCTAGGTTCACTTTCCTCACAAGGAAATAGAGCACAAATGGAGCATCATGGAGTGCGAAAAACACTAGGGTATTGCTCCATATTGGTGCATAAGCACAGAAAAATGTTTCCCAGAAGACAGACAGAATCCAGTACCCTGCCAAGTTCCTTGGCTCTGACTTATGCCTTATTTTAATGATCTCCTCTCTCACAACTCCCTCCTTGAAATTGAAATAACTTTGCTTTTGAATATTATGCCATAATGTTAATTGATTATGAAATGTTGATAACATAGCAATGGGAGGATCAATAAGAAATGAATTGTACCATGCCTGATAAATATTTACTGCTGGTGTAACCAACTAGCTTAATGCATGCCATATAGCAGATGCTCAATAGATGCTGGATCCTTTTACCTCTTTGAACACATCTAGTTTTACATATGTGCTCTGCCTAAGATGATGTTTTACAAATTCTGGAAAAATCAAATCAGCAGAATCAATTTTATTTTGATATAGTACGGTTTTTCTGAATTGATTACGTTATGTGAATTAAGAACATCAGAATTCTGAAAATTATTTTACACAGCAAACTACTTAGTGCAAAATGCTGTTGACAACCCCATTAAATCATACAAAGATTCCCCAAAGGTGTGTTCAAAGATTAATGCTCTCTGACCTCAATTCTGAATGACAGAAGTAAAACTCAACTGTAATTTGCTTGCTACATATTCCAAGCTAATACGAATAATGACCAAAAGAAGGTATCTAAGTCAAGCACTGTGCCCATGGCAAAGATCCAGGGGAACATGCATCCCCATGACTAGATCAGTCTCAAGTCATGGAGAGCCACACGTTAACTATGTAGACTAATAAACTATTCGCTTTTTACTCAGACATCACTAATGTCTCACTTTTTATCCACTCCTTCTAAGAACAGCATTGCAAAATAGAGTGCCTTTGATAACAAATCTCACATTTGTCTATATATAGGGTGCCAGAACATAGTTTGATAAAAAGTTAGTTATTGAATTACTTTTATTTATTACAGTAAGTGGATGGTATAAAGTAATAACATTTACAGTTTTGAAATGTCAAATAAAAATTTTTCTACAAATAAACCTGCGACTTAAGCACACAGTCTTCAACTTTGTGAAATTCTCTCATTAGTCAAAATAAATATACATTTGAAAGTGCTAAAATCATCCTATGTAGTGACATATGAGGGAATGTAACATAAAATATAAGGAATGATTTGTCAACATGAGACTTTAATCTTTCTATTAATGCTGATGCAGAGAGCTTAATCTTTTTCATAATCTGTAGGTCAAAGCCCACAATAGTTAAAGTCAAAACAATGTATTGAAGTAAAATTAAAGGAACTGAGTTTAGTCAGGTTTATTATCATTACATTCAAGATTTTATAATATAGAAAATAACATCTTCACGAAAGCAGAATCTTGTTTTATTACTAGCTCTGTTTTAAGATTTCTCATCTTATGGCTAATTCACTGCAACTGATTTTTATGCAAAAATATATCTATTTTTGGATCTTCCCATCAAGCTGCATTGAGACTTCATGCTGGGAAAATGATTATTAAAATATGATATATATATATATACACATATATAATTTTTTCAAGTATAACCTAAATTTGCTAATTTTGATTCAGTTGCTAATGGTAACTAATGTATTTTGTGTGTGTTTACCATTCTGCCATTTAAATGAAGAAAGCATATGCTTGCTCTCATTAGGAAAGTTGGCATGAATATAATTTTTATGGCCTTACCCAAGGCTTTTTAGTTGGAAAGGGTAATGTCTTTAGGCATTCTCTGAATCAAGAAAAAAAAAATCAGCTCCCACAAATGCCACAAAGCTGGAGCAGTGGCAAAGCAGTCTCGATGAACTTTGATAAAGTTGGACTTTCATTCTTGGCAACAGGAGGAAGGCCATGCTGGAGTTACATTTTTCATGAAAAATACAAACAGCAAGACTATAGCAACCAATGCCATTTCCAGTAAGCACTGCCCTGATTTAATATTTGAGGGCTAAACACTATCCAACTGAACTATTCTTCTTCTTCCCTCTACAAAATATTATGATTGAGCTTTTAGGCTTAACATTAATAAAACAGATCCATGAAACACATAAATTCCTGAGAATAAGTTATAGGGCAGAGATAGGAAAAATACATTCTACTTCAGGGCCAAGATGACTCATGGACTTTTGAGATTTGCAATAGCTTTGAATCACCTAGTTAAGGATGCATAGTCTCTTAATGGTGTCTTTGCTTCTGTCTTGTCTTTGCACACAAGTCTATTATTCACACAGAAGCCAGAGAAACTCTTTTAATACAAAAATCAATGCATGTCTTTCCCCTGCTTAGGGATTTTCCTGAGTTGTTTCCTCTGTGTGGGACACTCTTCCCAAGATATCTGTATGGTTGACCATCTCACGTCATTCTGGTCTCTACTCATATTTCACCTCCTCAAAAAGCCTGTCTCCAAACACCCTAAGAGCAAATGTCTGTTTACACTGCTTTATTTTCCTTAGCACTTCTCAGTACCAAATACTTTAGTATTTATTTATTTGCTTATCTGCAATGTAACACGCATGAAAACAAGGGCTTTGTCTCTCATGATCACCACTGTATTCCCAACACCCAGAACAGGGCTAGCACATTCTGGATAATTAATAAATATTGGTTGAATAAATGAATGAATGGATACTCAGAATACACCAGTCTAAAAACATAGAACTCCCTAAGAAGGTGCACTGAACAAAGGAGGAATATCTACACAGAGGCCAAGACTAGGTCAGAGTCATAGAAATGGTCCAGATCAATCTAAAGTTGAAATGAGCAGTTGAATGCTTGAGTTTGGGGGGACAATTAAAGAATGTTTCTAGTTTATTAGAGCAATCCAAACTACTAAGAAAATAAGAAAATCTGCAAATATTCTTTTTTCCAGTCATCATTTTCCCCAAGATCTTTTTTTTAAATAACTATATATAAGTGTAGATTATAATATATCACACACGCAGAAATTAACTTTGCAAAGTTCTTTCCTGTTACTGTCTTCTTTTTTAATGATTGTCTTCTTTCCATTTCTAAATCAGTCTTCACCTTTATGGCAGAAGTAAATTTGTGATCAGTGAGTCTTTTCTCCTGAAGTTTACTTGTGTTTCGAACGTGATCTCTTACTGCAGAAAGACTTCCTTCTGTGTCAAAGAATTTCATGTCATAGTTACACAGTGATCTCCTAAAGGAAAGGAGCTATGTTTCATTCCTGTCTAAATATCCTCTTGTTGTGCACATCACTTCATATAGAAACTGTGCTCAAGATATATGAGCGTTTGATGTTGATGGATGAGGGATTTAAGACTTAAGTGCAAGGCATGTATGATAACAGTTCCTGGGATTGGAAGAGGAGAGAGAGGGAGAACTTGGAAAAAGACCTTCTCACCAATACACTCTAGGACCATGGAAACTGATTGGTCCAAGGAACTTTGACTCTAGAAGTGTAGAAAAATGGGCAAGTCAGGGCTCAAGGAAATTCATTAAATTCAGGTACTTCCTGGGGATTGACATTAGTGAGTGCAAAACTGAACGCTGCAGTCTTAAGGACCAGGTTCATTAGGAAGGATATTTTTTGCAGGAAGTCAAAAGAAACTTCCTCATATAAAGAACATAAATTGTACGCAGTTGATAGGAGATAAAGTTGGAACCAGGAAAGTTAGAAACGAGTGTCAGGTCCAAGGACGAGGGAATTCTAGGTTTAGAGGAAATGCGAGTTCAGGAAAGGCTTGACGACAACAGTGAGACAATGAATAGTGGGGAAATGATAAGCTTATTATTAAGTGGTAGTGGGAAGTGGAGAGTGGGCCACACTGCTTCAAAGGCCAGTGCATGGCAGACTCAGCCATGGTTCAGAAGTTAGTACCTCTTTGAGCCACAAAATGGGAAAAACATAGCAACAATGTGGACTGCATGAGTCTCATAACTCTAGGCACTCAGCAGTGGTCATCTGAGTATCCCATTAATGAGCAACAGACTGAGGATATTTAGAGAAGAATCTAGATCTGAGAAGACTAAACACCCAAGATCTGGAAACATAGGTTGGGGATTGGGAAAAGTTTCTATTAAATAAACAACGCAAATTCCAGTAAAACCATAGGGGCCAAGCCACCCAATGGACCTTTCACAATGATGTCTCTGTGTCTGTGCTGTCCTATACCACAGCGACTAGCCATGTGGTTATTGAGTACTTGAATTGTGGCTAGTGTGACTGAGAACTAAACTTTTAATTTAAATTTTAATTTAGATAGCCTCATGTAGCTAGTGACTATCATCTTGGACAGCACAGCTATACAAACATCAGGTCTAGGGTTTGATTGGCAGGGTGGAGATTCAGAAAGCAGTGACAGACAGATGAGGTAGGAATAGGGGCAAAGTATTGCAGGATTGCTTGTGAGTGTGTTTTAATTTCCAGCGATACAAATGTGTTTATTCACATTAGTCTTATTTCATATCTGGATTTTTCTGGGAACTTGGAAAGAGCTAAGCCTTTAAGGGCACCATTGCATGGGCTTTTTGGAGGCCTAGGGAGGGGAGAGGAGAGGAGGGGGAAATGCTAATCTTCAATGTACTAGATTGTGAGCTCCTTGAAGTCAGAAATTGGTTTTGTTGTTATTTTTTTACTGCTGTATCCCTGGAACCTAGAAGGTAGGCATTTATTAGATAATTGCTTCCATAATAAGTGAAATGGTGTGGGGTCTGATATTCCCTGCGTCAGTGAATTGCTGGAGATGGGTTCTAGGAATCTGTGGAGACTTTCTGCTGGCCGTATAAAAAAACTTAAACAACCAAACAGGCATCAATTTCCCCTTTGGGTAAACTTATTCCTGGCTATTACGGAATTTTACTATTATTATTACTAGGAAGAAAGAACGATCATTGCTATAGCCATTTGCAACATGATGGACATTTGACAATCTTGTCAAGATTGATGAGGGAGGGACTTCAAACAGGGTTTGCTTTTGAAGGAATGATGTGTTCGCTTACCTACTTCACAGAGGTATTGGGAGAATTTATAAATATTTGGTCATTAAATGCTCATAAAAATGCCTGTTAAATGCCTCCAGAGTCTGTCACAGAAGATGCTTGTTTGAATGTTTAGTGGATGCGGTGCTGTCAGCAAAAAGGCAGACACTCACTGCAGAAGGGCATTCACACTTTTTGTTTATTTTTAAGGCTTGTTTTTTTTTTCTGACTATGAAACTAGTGGGCGCTCATTACAAAGAAAAACATTTAAAAGCAGAAAAATTTAAGAAAGAAAATGAACAATAACTTCAAATCAATTGTATAGCCATTAATTATATGTACATACATATCCATAATACAGATCTCCTTATCTCCATGTCTACACACACATGTGCAATTTGAATATTTTGTCCTATTTTCTACAAGTGGTTTTCTGAGTGTTTATATGTGTTGTATGAAATGAAACAAAATGTTTACCAGTTTTGTATTCCACTTTTTTGCCTATTATGATGATGGTGGATATTCATCTACAACATGATTTTTAGTTAGTGAATATCAGTCCCTCATGTGGATATTCTGCAATTTTGAATTCTGTATTATTGGAAACTTGGATTGTTTTCATTTTTATGCTATGATAAATTTTGATGCGATAATCATCATTTTGCACAAACATTTAGCTGTATCTATCTCTCTCTTTTTTGAAATTTTGGATAGGTTATTAAAAGTGATATTGTTGGAGCGAAGGATAAATTTCCATTAAGGCATTTGGTAAATTTTGAAAATTGTTTTATAGTAGGGTTACCCAAATTCACACTCCCATTAGGAGTGTATAAAACTGCTCATAAAATTCATTCTTTCTAGTATTGAAATACATTTAAAAAAATCTATTTCAATGTGGTGAGTAAAAAATCAATATTACATTCATTTGCATCTCTGATTACTTGTGAAGCTAATCTTTTCAACATATTTTCTGGCCTCTGTAAATTGTTCATATTGAGTGGCCATTTCTGCATTGAGGCATTTTAAAAAAATTGTTTCTTAACTCTTTACAAGGTGAAAACATATGTTGCAATAATGTGTTAGTTTGCCATTTGCTTCATAAATTTATTTTTGGTGTTGGCCTATAAATTGTGTATGGTACGTATAATATAATGATCTTTGTATGATGTTATCCATGGACTTATTTAATTTTTTTCTTTAAAATTATATTAATTTTTCGGGGCCAGCCAGTGGCTCAAGCGGTTAAGCGTGCGTGCTCTGCTGCGGCTGCCCGGGGTTCGCCAGTTCGGATCCCAGGCGCGCACCGACGCACTGCTTGGCAAGCCATGCTGTGGTGGCGTCCCACATAAAGTGGGGGAAGATGGGCATGGATGTTAGCCCACGGCCAGTCTTCTTCAGCAAAAAAAGAGGAGGATTGGCCGATGTTAGCACAGGGATGATCTCCTCGCAAAATATATATATATATATATATATATTAATTTTTAATTTTACAAATAAAATTGATTTTCCTCACTGTAAGATATTGAAAAACAAAAATAAAGTAGAAGTTCCACTTGACCTTTACCTAATCCCATGGCCATCCTCTAAAATCTCTTTCTATGTATCATTGCAGATGTGATCTATATATTTAATTATCTATGCTATACACATACCTAAAAGTACATATTTCCTTATTTTACATTTTTAACAAAACTGTAATCATACATTTATTTTGTGTCTTCTGTTTTTACTCTACTACATGTTTTGGATATCTTTTGGCTGATTTATACTTTGAAAATCTGTCTTCTACACACACACAGATACATGCACAGGTGAGTATATTTATTTGAGGTGAGCATATTTATTTTCTACATCAGCACTTTAAATATATGGAATATATAGTAATGAACTGCATAAGAAAAAATCTAACCTTATCATTCTCTCATATATTTAACCATTCTCCTACCACCATACCCTGAATAATTAATTCATTTCCCATTGGTGTATGTTGCTTATTTGTCATAATTAGATTCTAATAAATTCTGTAGTGTGGTTTAAGGCCAAGTAGTCTATTCAATTAACATGTGTTCTGATTCTTACACCAATTCAACAATCTCCTGGTTGTTGTAATTTTATACTAACATATCCATTAAAAGGTGGGTAATTTTTTTACTACTTCTTGTGACTTTCTGTTTCAACATTAATTGTGTTTTCATCCATTCAAACTTTCAAATAACTTTTTCAAGTCTCTCCTATCCTTGCCAGAAAGAATGAAACAATCTAATTTAAATATTGATTGGAATTATCTTAAAACCATATATTGATTTAGGGAGACCTAACACGCTTACTCTAGTTGATATTCTCCTCTAGAAGCACGGTATAGCTTGCCATGTTTTATATGCCGTAGTTTTGGGTTTTTGTTTAATTTCTACAAGTTCTCCACATTTCTTACCAAGGTGTTTCATGTTGTCTGTGCTTTGTTGCTGTCATGAATAGCATATTTTATTGAATCTTCCAATTTGTTATTTCTGGTGCTTTGGAAGGGTTTTGATTCCCTTTATTTGTCTTGAATCAAATTTCAGTTAATTATCTTATGTTTCCACAGAAGCGACTTGTAAATATTGATACTTGTCTCCTCATTACCAATAGCTACAGATTTTATTTGGGTTTCACATCTCCTTCACTTGGTCAATGTTTTAAAACAGTGCGAGATAGCAATAGGGATAGTAGGCAATTTTGTCATAATGCTTATTTAAGTAAAAATGTCTCCAGCACTTTCCAGTAACCATAACATTATCTTTGATGACTGAGAATTCATATCATATTAATTTAGAATAGACATCATGTTGAAGAAATACATTTATCCATGCTAATTTTTTAATAATTTCCTCATAACAATAATGAAATAAATGCCACTTGTTTATCATAAATTCTTCTACTAGTATACTATTTGTCAGTAATTTATTTGGAATTGTTGCAACTGCATTCATAAATTTTGGTCTACAATTATGGATTATATTAATCATGGTTTGCTTCTTAGGGTGATATTAGCACCGTAAAATAATTTGATAATCTTTCTATATGTTTCCAAGTGACAAAATGTTTGATGTGACATTGGAATTTTTTTAACAATCTAGAAGAAATCCTTAATAAAGCTATCAGATCCTAGTAAGCCTTTGGTTATTTTTCATTCTTTCCAGTAGGTATTAGGTATTCTTTGTTTTCTAAGATTTCTTGAATCACTTTTCATCAGTTAAAAATATCCTGTAAAAATATCTTTTTCATTAAGGTTTTCAAATTTATTGGCATAGATTTTTACAAAAAATTTTCTTACACTTTTTAATGACCAGTCTAGCTGTTGAAATACTGCCTTTTCATTCTAATGCCATATATGTGTGGTTTTGCTCTTTTGTTCTTAATTAAAACAGGAAGCTCTTTGTCTATTTAATTCATTACGTTCTTTATTGCCCAAGAGAATTAATTCTTCAGTTTATTTTTCAAATATCCTTTTTGAATATATCAAATTAACTAATTTTGGCATTTTTTATTCTTCTGCTGCCCTTAGGCTGGTTGTGTCATTTTACACCAGTTGAGGGCTTGGCTTATACTTAAAAATCGTATGGTTGCTACAGAACTGGTTGCTACAAAAATTGAAATTTTTTCCCTCATTTATTTGATTGATTTATAATAAATCTGTATTTTTTAAATTTATTTTGTTCTTTAAACTTTTATTATTACTTTCCAGTAATGCAATTCAATGGCTTTGATATCAGAGAGTCTTGTATGTTTATTTTCATATAGTTGTAATGTTTCAGTGTTTAATTTGTGGTCTAAAATATGATTTTAAAGTAACTATTTCATCAGTTCTTAAAATTATATACTCTGTGTTTGTAGGGTATAAATTTCTGTAAAGTATTTTTAATTGTACTTTATTAACAATTGTATTGTGTGTTTAAGGAGGCAAAGTCTGAAAATATTTTCTTTTCTAGTTTTTATAAATTTGTTTCTTTATAAACTACTTATCCATTAAAAAGCTGAATATTTCTGTCAGTTTAGCCTTGTATTCATAATAGGCTTTATTTTATATATTTGAGGAAAGATATTTCATGCATAGAGATTTATCTTCATTATGGGATTATTATTGTCTTCTAATGAAAAACTCATCTCTTTATCCAATGTAATCTGAAGGTTAAAAATACATTAATGAATTTGGCCTTATTTTTGTCATATTGTTTTATGGTTTAAAAAAAATTTACACTTGTGCTGTGTCCTCCTTTCTCTTACTACATGTACTAAGTTATTAATTTAATAAACTACTAATGATTATAAAAGAATAAAATATTTTAAATAGAACTGTAAAGACAATTTGATTCGCAAGAACTCATTCCTAATATTAACTTCTAAAATAATAAAAGTCATGAATAGAATATTGCCTTTGTATTCATCATTTCAGGTAAGTCATCTTAGTCTTTGTTATTTTATTTTAAGGTTTTAGATATAGATCACTGTTCATAAAGGATGTGTATATCATTTAACTTTCAAGAATAAGCTTAATATTTTGATTCTACTTTGTTACTAAAATTTAAATAATTATGAAGATATTTTCTCTGTTTCTAATACTCAACACTAGGCTTTTTATATCTTGGCTATATTGTTACTGCTTTTCAATTTTTTTCTTTGGCTGGGATTATTATTTTTTTAGTTGAAAACGTGTAATTATAGTATCTTTTCTTGCATCTCTAAGAATGGCTATTTATTGGGTACACATTTATTTATTTGAAGACTTTCTCCTGAAATTTCTATAGACATTGCTCCCGGGATTTTTGTGAGTTCCTTTGTCTGTGGAGTGTGTGTTAGTTTTGGCACTTTACATTGGGCAGGAGAAATCCAAGGCCAGCGTGGGTTGTGTTTAATGAAGCTACCCTTGTTTTATACCTGGATTTTTTAGCACTTTTTGTTCTAAACAAGATGTCTTTTTTTATCTAAACCAAATTGATCTTTCCATTCCAGTAATTTTTTATCCAAAATACACCTCTTTATTTCTTTCTTCATTTTTTTCTCTGTATATACCCATTTTTCATAGATTAGATCTCATCTCTTCTATTCTATATGTAATATCTTATTTGTAGCCATTTTCTATTTTTCCTTTGAGTTAGTGGAGAGCTTTTCAGTCTCATTCTCTCCATGATTCCCTTTCCTGTAGGATCACTTCTGACGATCAAGACCTCTGATTTCTACTATCAACCTTCCTTTAGAGCAGGGTTTCTCAACCCCAGCACTATGACATTTGAGCCAGATGATTCATTGTTGTGAGAGAGTGTTCTGTGTAATATATAGCAGTGCATATAATACATTGTATAATATTTAGCAGCCTCCATAGCCTGTATCCACTAGATGCCAATAGTATCTCTCAAGTCATGACTATCAAAAATGTCCATGGATATTGTCAAATATTCCCTGGGCGGAGGAGGGGTGCAAAATCACCCTCAGTTGAGAATCATTTCTTTAGAGTTTAAAAGTGTTTTTGTATCTTTCCTCCTCTTTGTATCAGTCTTCGCCTGAGTCTTTGCTTCCTCGATGACCCCTGTTCTTCTTTCATTGATGCTGTAACTACCTGTTTATCTGTTTCTTGCCTGGCCAGTATTTCTATGATGGACTTTTCTTAGGCTCCAATGTCTATTTCTTTCCACAGTGGTAGGCAGACATGTTCAATTCTTAATTTATGACTAGTATAGTCAAGCGAGCAACCGCGGCATCAAGTACTTCAAGAATTTTCCAGGAATGGCTCCTGCTTTGCATTGTTATTAAGGAGAAACAGGATAATACATCCTGTATTATCAAGCATTCTGTAGATCAAGCAATGCATGTCCCACTTTTCAGACCACTATCTACCCTCAATATCCTCAGTATAATTGCAGATTATTTAATCTCTATCTCCTCCCTCTCCCTCTGCCCCTTCCTCTCTCTTTTCCTCTCTCTCATCATTCTTTCCTCCCTATGTGTATGAGATGGTGGCAGGAAGCACAATAATATTTGATAGATGATAAATAAGAACAGCCATCCAGTACATATTGTAAGTGGAATCTTAGGCTAACTATGCCACATGTACTGCCTCAAATAAGCATCCCAACTCTTTGAAATGAGTACTGTTATTATTCCCATTTTACAGATGAGAAAATTAATACTTAGCCTAAGTAAAGGGCTTGAGCTAGTAAGTGGTGGAGCTAGGCTTTAACTCAGGTTCCGCTGACCCCGGATACTGGCCACCGCATTACTCTGCTCAACGATTTCTTTAGATCCAGGAAATAGTCATGATATGGTGGGGGGGTGGGGGTGAGGAAGAGTGGCTGTTTAGTTTTCTATTTAAATGGTCTCCTCTGACCTCAAGCAAGGGTTAGACAATGCAATGAATCAAAGGCTTTTGTTTTCATTTTCCTGGCTGGAAAATATTTTAGTTCAGGCAGCAGACCATACACAAAACATGATCTTTTTTCCAAGCCAAATTTATCAGTCTAATCATTAGTGAATATCATTACCATATTTTGGCCTGAGTTCTCTTTTATCTTCAAATTCCAGGGGTTTATACGGTTCTCCAAAATTATGTAATTTTGTTGATATTTTTATGAGATCTTGGAAAAGAGTCTATTAGTCATTGACAGCATGCACATTAAAATTTTAACTAGAAATCTAGTATTTAAAAGTTTTTAAGATTAATATTTTTGAGCACTAATAAAAATATTAGTGGTCCATGAATAAATACACGTATTACATTTATGTATTGAATTAATAAAATTACATTTTTATTAAGCTAAACATGTTATATTTTAATAATATATTAAATGGTTTTTAAAAAGGGTCTAGAACAATGTGGGAGTACTTCTTATAAGTGCCTGGGAAATTCTGGTGTTTGAGACTTTTACATTGGCATAGGGCTGCCCTTATAGCCTACTTTGGCTTAAGAGTTATAAATACACATGGGAAGCTGAATGAAGATTTTCAACTTATCGTCTGAGTGACATTTTTATTTGAAAATGTCTCTTTCCTTATTTTTAACAAAATACTCAACTTGCAAAAATAATTCTTCAAGTTTGTATCTATGCAATAGACTTACATTTTTTCACAGATAATAAAATCTTCCACAGAATAGTCATGAAGGATGATCCCTGAGCTCTAGTGGGAGGAAGAATGAGTTAAATCCCAATCCTGGAAAGCCAGTTTTTCATTCCATGGCACAAGGTTAAAACTAGGGCATATCTCTGCACCTGAGTTACCTAACCAGATAGATACCACATCAGAAACGCAAATGGGGCACCAGTCTGCTTATACCCAGAAATTGTGTTCAATTCCATCTAGTCTCCAGGATATCCAATTGTCCATCATCTCTTATTCATGGCTTATGAAACTCTAGTTTTGTTTGGGATAGCAACACGTCCAGCCCAGCCTATAGGTTAAAATTAGTCTACGTTAGTCTCAAGTGTCCATATTGCACATTTCTGGCCAATAAGACCTGTGAAGAAGTCACTGGGAGTCATTTCTAGGAAAATATTTCTTTCCTGATCCTGATAAAAGAGGACAGACTCTGTGAGTAATGTTCTGTGCCCTCACTCCCTCCTCTCCTTTCCCATGAGGTCTGGTGCTTGCACTGCCATCTTGTATCTATGAAGCAAAGAAAGTGAAGATGAGTGCCATCCCTGAGGATGAGGGAGTGGAAGATGGCAGGAGCCTTGGTTTCTACCCTGAGCAGCTAAGCAAACACTGGTGTCTAGAGACTCAAATCTCCTGTTATGTGAGAATAACAAAGCCCTGTGTTCAAATCCTGTCGGTCAGATTTATAGTACTTGCAACAAAACAAGTTCCTAATTTGTAGTTCCAAAGATTTCTTCTCTATCTTACTTTTGAAACTTGGGATAATTTGAAACTTGGAATAATTCTCATTATTCACGGTAGTTATGTTCTGTAAAGTTCTCCAGGAACACTGAATTAGTCAACACTGAACCAGTGCTCCTAGAGGAAATAGATAGAATGGTTGGTAGGTAGGTAGGTAGACAGAGAGATAGATAGATAGATAGATAGATAGATAGATAGATAGATAGACAGACAGATATAGATAGATAGACAGACAGACAGATAGATAGATGATAGTTGATAGAGAGAGAGAGAGAGATGATAGACAAATAAATAGAGAGACAGAGTGATCCCATAGATTATAATCTTAAATCATAAACAACTCATTTAGGTAGATTCTATTTTCTTTATTTTTCAAAAGAGTAAACGAGGTTCAGAAACTTTAAGTGACTTGCCTGAGGCTGCTCCACTAACAGGTGCCAGAGTTAGATTCAAGCCCTGTCCAACTGGCCCCAGAGCTGGAGCTTCTTGCACCACACTGCATTGCCCCCGACCTTCTCCATCCTGTGGTCAGCTCTGTCTGAGAGCTGAAACAAGAAGACAGAGTGTTGCCTTGATTGACCTGCTGGGGGAAGGGAGCCAAGGGACTCACATTTTTTGCTGTTCTAAGTATGTCTGCAAATGACTGCAAACCACAAGTATTGATTTTGGGGTTACAAATAAATTTTAGTGAGTAGATGAATCGCAAATATGGAATCCCCCAAATAATGAGAATCCTCTGTAATTGTATTTTTCTTCTTTTCTTAGTAAAATGAATCTTATTACACCCATTTTGAGTATCTCTGCTGACAGCTTTTGCTATCAAAGTGTAAGCTGACTTCCAACCTCTGCTTCTCATCAGGAAAATTTCTTGCATATCCTTTTAGCCTATGAGCATGGACACATGAACACAGGTGGGTCATAAACATCCACACACATACAACCATGTAACAGCCATACCATATCATGTTCTCCAATGCATAAAACTGCCCTTAAATTATTCATTGGCCCAAAACACAAAGGAGCAAGCATATGGAATAGTCAGTATATTCTACACTAAAATATAGTAAAAATTAAACATCATAGTAGTTTCCTAGGACCAAGGTGTGGAGTGAATAGAGAATAACTGTAAATGGACATAAAGTTTCTTTTTGGAATGATGGAAATGTTCTAAAATTAGATCGTAGTGGTGTAGATTATACCACTCTGTAAATGTATTAAATGTTATTGAATTGCACACTTAGATGAGAGGATTGTATGCTATGTAAATTAAACCTCAATAAATCTGTTAATAACAACAAAGTGATGCCTCAGCTACACATGCAGAAGCCCGCAGAACAATGGGGGACATATCATCACTGCTCGGGAATTCACATTCGCTGAGGCTTTTCTATGTACCGTTGCCACGTTCTTGTGCGACTTGATTATTCACCTGTCACAAGCAAGCTGCAAAACTCCATGTGCTGGCATGAGTTGGAAATGTCTATTAACTTGTCAGCAAATGAAAAGGGTGAAGGGTTTTCATCTCTGTGGATGAATCAGAACAGGTGCAGCGTGTCTCCAATATAGCTAATTAAAACTACTCAGGACTTGTATTTATTTTACATAAAAAAGAGTTTTACATGTGTTTGAAAACTGTATGGAAAAATAGCTTTTTAAAATTTGCCTATAGAGTCAAGCTTTATTTCTGCTTTATATCACTTCATAAATGGAACCCTTGCTAGGGCATTTATCACTTTTGGATTAATATCCTGATATGTTTTATATTCCACATACCCACATAGCAAATCTAAGCTGCATTTATTAGCAAGAGGATTTGAGTTAGCTTGGGCATAAATAGATGATTTCAATTTGTACCATTTGTATTTGACTCCATGGAATGACACTAATGTATCTTTAAACATAATCTTTGGAGAGTCTGAGGCTCTTGCCCTTCCAAATTCTGCATATTATTTTGTTTGTAGCTCAAGAAAAGGGAAATGAGGTGCATGGTGAAAGAAAGCAACACCTAGATGGTTCTATATTATACATTCTTGAAAAAAGTCTGGATCTGAGTATAGAAAAACCTGTATTTGAAGAACTTATGAAATTTTAAAGAAGTCACTAAGCCTATCCGTTCTTTAGATAATCTCTTAAGGCCTAGCTCAAATGTCACTTCTTTCACAAAGCTTCTGGAGATCTCTTTAGCTGGAATCAATATTTCCCTCTTCCATCCTCCCATAGAACCGTGCACCTCAAGTATATTATACAGCATAGAGGAGGAGGCGTGGAGAGGGCAGCGAGTTGAGAGACAGTGTAGTATTGTGATGAAGGTTTGGATTCTGAAGTCAGCATATCTGGGATGAAAGCCCAGTCTTACCACTTACTAGCTGTGTACCTTGGAGAAGATTCTTTAAATTTCTTGTGTACAAAATTAGAGGGATAATGGGACTTACCTCTCTTAGTTTTGTTGTGAAGGTTTACTGGGAGAAGTCAAATAGAACACTTTGAATAGTGTCTGGGTGGAAGTAATTGCTCCAGAAATGATGATTTTTGATATTATTTATCAGGAAGGCAGTGTGACATAATAAAAAGAATTTGAAAAAGGAAAATTGGGTTGAGTTCTTACTCTACCAGTTGCTAGCTTGGTGACCTTAGAAAATGAGTTCACTATCTGAGTGTCCATCCTCTCATCTATAATGTTACCCAGCTCTTCTAGGGGTGATAGGGATCCAAAGCAATTAAGGGTGTGGACATGTTTTATAAGTGATAAAGCACTGTTTAAGTGTTAAACATTGTTTAGAGGGAATTTGGTATTATAAAACAGCATATAATTTGTAGTCAATTAGATTCAAATTCTGGCATCACCATTCACTAACTTTGTGGCTTCGTAAATTACTTGTCTCTGTGCGTCAGTTTCCTTGTATCAGTGAGGATCAGATTGTTGTAAGCATTAAGCTAAATAATATTTTAGGTATCAGATCCACCATCAAGTACATAGCAGGAATTTCCTTCCTTATCACAGTTGGCTTTGTTATTTGTACATGTCTGTCTGATCTCCTGGACTCAAAAACTACGCAGAGCTGGCAGTGCTCACATTCCAAAGCTCTTCGAATGAACAATATAGGAAGATTTCAGCCAAAGTCTTGAGTTGCTAGGCAAGCACTGTGCTGTAGCTCACCATCCAGGCTTTAGACAGAAAACCGACAGATTCTAGGATAGGTTTCCTTTGTCATACTTGAGGTTTTGTACAGGAAAGAAATGAATCAACAAACACAAAAGTCCTTTGACAGTTCCCGAGCCCTTTAATATAAAGATATTTCATTGTGCAATGGCTGTTCCTGTGTCAGGACCCTCCACCCTTGCCTGTTATCTAGCTTGCCCTGCACTTTTCTTTAGCATGGCCAACAGCCAGAGTGACATGTGGCATCATAAACAGAATTCCCTGGCATTGTGTGGGTCATGGCAGGAATGATCAGTCAGCCTCCTCCTTTATCTTGAAGGAAGCAGACCATCTTAAAGGAAGAATTATATCTCTATTCCAGTGGACTTGCTTCAGTGTAACCACCAGCCCACTGGCTTTTAGACGGTCTTGGGCTTGAGATTATCAGTGCTGCTCCTTCCTCTTGCTCCTCAGCCCCAGCAATTGAGAAGTAATGAAAGGTACAAGGCCCAGCCTTGCCTGAAATGGTTCCTACCTTACTAGATAGATTCTGCCTGATGCCTGCCTGCACTTAGCAGGCTTAGGAAGCAGAGTGAAATGTGGGAAGGAAGATCATGGGGTTTGGAATTTGGTTTTAGATAGAGAAATAAGGAAAAAGATGCAAATCGTATGTCAATCTGAAAAGTATTTAATGATTCTACATAATTTCCATGATACCAGACAACCACAGAGGGGTCTTGACTGACAGTGGAATATTCTTGGCCCCAAGACAAAGTAACCACTGGGGGCCTCCTATAGGTAGCTCTGCAAAACCAAAGATCACTTCTGCCTGCCTTTCTGACAGCTGTCCCTGGGTTACCCAGCCTTCTAAAGCCTTTACCATGCCAGATCTGCCAGTTATGCACAACCCCAGCCCCCAACACTCAGCTAAAATTAAAAACAAATGGAAGACTCATGAAATAGTAGCAGAAAATATTCAGTGGCAGTGGCTCTTTGTGCTGATGCCTTGATCCCAGCCAGTATGACCACGGGCTGACGTTCATAGAACTGAACAATGGAGTAAGAGTGAAAAAGTAAGAAAAGAAAAAAGAAAAGCAAGAAAAGGACAAGAAAACCTGCTACACACTTAGTAATATATAAGAATCATGCAATCAATTCAGACTCAACTGGTAAACCCACATCTTTCTGCAGGAAGAGACTTGGACCATTTTCAAAGTCTTGTTTATGTGTGCCCACGGGAAGCAGTGTTATAAATATCCCCTGATGCACCTTTTTCAGCAGCTGGCCAGTCCCAGGGAGTTTCAAACATTAAACATTAATTTCCCTACCTTCTGGCTCTTTCTACTGTATGTCCTCTCCTTGCTCTCACTCTCGAGGCAGAAAGAAACTGCGTTCTGAGTTGCACTGTGGAAAAACAAGAGTTTCTGCAGCTTGCAGCTTATTCCATCCAGGGAAGCAGTACAGACTTCAGGTGCTTGGGGAAGCCATCTGTAGCTCTTGAGGCGATGAAACTGGGCTGAAAAAGGAATGCTTTCTGGCCACTCTGCTTCCAGCTGGAAAGACCACTGAGGAAGTCCATCTCGCAGCACTTTCTGCAAAATTGCCTCTATCCATCCCATCTGGTGTTTTCCAGTGATGCACGATTCCTGAAATGTCCCAGAAACTGAAGAAAGGGCTGCCAGGGTTCCCTGCAGAGAGGTGTGGAGGACTTGTGTTTTCCAGGTGAATCACGGAATGCTTGCCTCATACTTACCATGCGCTGGGGCGAGGGCAGAGCAGGGGGGCTCAGGAACAGGTCTGAGCAGCCTGAGTGGGGAGGGAGGGACTGTCGCAGGTGTACCAGGAGAAGAGAAGCTGAAACACACAGAGCTGCTTTTGAAGTATGCAAACCATAGACCAAACTCTACTCGAAGAAATCACAAAACACAGCAACTTTTAGCTACAAACTTGGATGTAACTAGACTGAGATAAAATAGAAATCTCAAAGGCGTGCAAAAAAGAAAGCCTAATAATGCCCTAGAGAATGCGAAAAAGAAATGAAGAGGAGCTGAGGAGAGAGAAAGGAAAGCAAGCAAGGACAGGAGGGAGACGCACTCACCCTGCGTAGCAGGCTCTCTGGGGAACAGGGGACCTTCATCTCCCTGCCCACTGTATCAAGGCACGTGGGAAAGCAAAGGCACAGTGTGTTCTTTGTGTGTTTTTTCATCATTTTTTTCAGTGTGTTCCGATTGAACCAAAGCCTCCGTGTGGCACTCTGACAATGCCCTTTACCCTCCTTTTATCAGGCCTGTTCTCCAGACTTGTCATTATTTCTCAGGCCCCACGTGCTGGGTCTCCTTCATCTTCTCTCAGAAGTGATTATCCTCAGACCTGTTTTGTAAAAAGCTATGACATAGCACATAATACCCAAGCCCTTTCAAATGGACCTCCTTGAAAACTCCTTGTTAACACTAGACAGGGACCTTCTGGATTAGGATTTGTCATATATTATAACCACAAGATGAGTAGGAAGGCACCACCAGGGACACTTACCTGTGAGACTCTGGGGAAAAGAGGAAGGCAGAATTCTGAAGAGTGAATGCGAAATTACCCTGTAATCCAGTTTATGAATTGTTAGAGAATAAATACTTAGTAAATTTTATAAATTTTTTTAATAAATCTTTAGTAAATTTTTATATATAACTTCCAATAATGACTCAGGATGTCTTACAAAAAAGACCTGTTCAGCAATAGACACAGATAATTAGAATAACAAAGATGGAGATGAATATAAAAATACCAAAAGTCTAAACTATTATAATAACATAGCGCTGCATTTAGCTTCCAAGTAGCCAAAGCAAAAATATTATAAGATGTTTAATTATTAATAGTTGAGAGGAAAAAGCACAATGATTAATCAAGGGGGACAAATATTTTTCTGGAAGTGAGTGCCAAAATACGTTTCAATATATTCAGATATCTTTAATAAGATAAACAAGCATGAGGTGTGAACAAAGTCATGAGAATTATTTGTGTGTGTGGCTTTGAGAACCATCTTACCACTTCAAATTTTCACCTCACGTTTGAGCATGTATGTAAAGGCTCTTAAAACACAGTGGAGTCCAGCTGGAACAAATTATACCTCAGAATTAGCTTGGGAGATTTTTGAAACATGCTTGCTTTTCCCATTTCCCAGAAAATTCAGATTCAAAGGGTATAATGGTAAGGGATCAGTTCTTAGGAATATAATTGAAATAAACCTTCTCCTTCCGTATCCATCCCTAGCAGAGAATCTGCTCGAGCAGCAGGGAGAAGTGCAGAGAAGGTAGAAGCCTCTGGGGACAGCTTTGCTGTTCCTCAAACTGCACAGGCAGGATCTGTAGATGTATCTGATTTTAGTTCCTTTAGGATAGTTTCAAATGTAACCCATATCCTGAGTTCATTCTGTACCACTAAGGTGTGGAATCTCCTAGTTTCCCCCTCATTGTCCTGACCATTAGAAAAATATTTTTTCTGAGCTGTATGTTTCTAGTTTGACTCAAAATATTCTTTGCCTGAAGAATCAAAGAGTAGGGGCCGGCCCGGTGGCGCAAGTGGTTAAGTGCGCGCGCTCCGCTGTGGCGGCCCGGGGTCCGCTGGTTCGGATCCCGGGCGCGCACCGAAGTACTGCTTGGTAAGCCATGCTGTGGCAGCGTCCCATATAAAGTGGAGGAAGATAGGCACCGATGTTAGCCCAGGGCCGTCTTCCTCAGCAAAAAAAGAGGAGGATTGGCGGATGTTAGCTCAGGGCTGATCTCCTCACAAAAAAATAAAACAAAAAAAAAGAATCAAAGAGTAGAAGAGGTTTCTTCTTTCTTACCTTACCTCAAAGGTAAGTCCTCTTCATTCTCATGGTTTGAGTGTGGGATTTAGTGATGCTCCATCTCACCACTACAGGCTTTTAATAAAGCTCTGCAAACCTAGTCTTGGAACGCAGAACCCATGAACAAAAGATGTGGCAACAGGAATTCAGGCTAAAATTTAATAATGACTATCATTTGTTAACATTTTCTAAGGGCCAAGAATACATAATTTCACCATCAACCCCTATGAGACCATGATTATTATCTTCCTTGTTTTACAGACGAGTGAACTAAGTTAAGGAGAGGGGAAGTCATGTTCCGTGTATCAAACACCAAATAGATGATAGAGTACACTTTGGACAGAGCCATAGATCTCCTCAGCAATTATTAGACTGAACTTGGGCTATCCCATGTACCCCTAAGAGGCACAGTCCAAACTATCCCCTTCAAGATTTCACACCAGATAGAATCTATTTTGGAAAGTACTTTAAAGCAAGGTCAAGGGCCTTGGCAAATCTGAGACCATGTTCTAAGAATATCCACACTGCTCATCAAAGAAAGACGGGGCCCTGTTCATATTCATTTCTCAACTTGAGAATATCTGTAGTTGTATTATAGTTTTGCTGCTGGAGAAGCATGGACCCTGGAGCCTTGCTGTCCATGTTCAAGTCCTGCCCTGACACTTACTAGTTGTGTGACTCTGCCCAAGTTATTTAATGATATTTCTATGCCTCAGTTCCCTTTTCTATAAAGAGACAATAACTATAGTGCTATCTTAGAAGTTTCCTATAGGAATTGAATGCGTTCTTACGGGTAAAGTGTTTAGAAAGTACCCAGCACAGAGTAAGCACTCAATAAGCTAAAGTTATCACTATTTTTAGTATTTTTTTCCATTGAAATTAATCCATTTGTCACCTTCTTTGGAAATCACACTAGTCATGTTCTTTTTCTCAAGAACATGCATTTTAGGGTGGTGATCTTTGAGGCAACAACAAAGATGGCCTCCCTTCCAGGGTCACAAAATGCAAACCTTTACCAAGCTACAAAAGAAAACTCTATCTTTGTACTTCTCCTGCAAGCACTGCTTCTGGTTCATAACTCAGAGCATCTGAAGGAGGGAAACTTTCTCTCTGGCTCAATCTCTGTCTCTTTCTCTCATTCTCTCAAACAAACACGCAGAATTTCTTAAGATGTTTTTTTCTTTCCATATCACAGTCTCCTTTTTTATGCTTCCCAATTTTAAATTTAAAAGACTACCTATGCTGGGAATTGTTTAGTGATGTTGATTTATGAGACTTATGCAAAAAAAGGACAGTCTTACCGATGCACGTATCTATTTGGCAAGGCAGCGTGATTTATAAAATGACAGGCTGGTGACACTCGTATAAAGGCAGCTTTCATGTGGCAAGTGTAAAGGCAAAAGGAAAACCTGCTACCAATTGAATGACAAACTCTATTGCTATTTTAAGATGAGTGTAAATGCCACCCTAGCTTCAACTCTAAGTCCACCCATGGAGACTGTGCCATCTCAGTTGGGGTGCCCAAAATGAGCTAGTATTAACTGTTCTTGGCCTGTGAAGCTCAGCTTCAGAATAAGTTGGCCTCTTTTTGTATAATTACTGTTTATAAGTCTGTCATCCACAAACCTCTCAACTTCATAGAAGCTCTATGTATTTTGTAGATGTTTTTGTCTAGATGACCCACTAGGGATATAGTATATGATATCAAGTTTCTTTTAATTATTCCAGCAGAATGTAGTCCACATTTTATAAGATGTGCTCTATGAAAACTAGACGAGAAATTAGATTGCACTCATTAGATTTTCTGGACTATTTTTCAATGTCCTAGCCTCAATCATTATTGGTCTGGTTTTTTTTTTTTTTTAAGATTTTATTTATTTATTTATTTTCCCCCCAAAGCCCCAGTAGATAGTTGTATGTCATAGCTGCACATCCTTCTAGTTGCTGCACGTGGGATGCGGCCTCAGCATGGCCGGAGAAGCGGTGCGTCAGTGCGCGCCCGGGATCAGAACCCGGGCCGCCAGCAGCGGAGCGCGCACGTAACCGCTACGCCACGGGGCTGGCCCTATTGGTCTGGTCTTATATTGAAGATCTCCATTCCTTCTCTCAATTTAGCTATCATCAGGCAGTAGTCTTCTTTTCTTGAGCCTCAATGTAGTACACCACAGACAGGAGTCCACCTATGTCTCCAGGCCTTTCCTTGGTGATGCCCAAGCTGTCAGACAGAATGGCTGCCACAGCAAATTGATCAAACACCATGACACACTGTCTGTGGTGAATTCTCAAACCCCTTCCACAACTGCAGAACATCACACACATGGAATGGAAGTGCATTGCACAAATGCTTTCCCCTGTCACATCAGTTAAAAATTAATTCTTGCATTCTTCCCACCTGAATCTGTCAGGATAAGCTCGGTGCTAGAGACTGAATGTTTGGTCCCCCTAAACTTCAAATGTTGAGACAGTTGGTTATAGCCACAATCCCAGTGGCTGACATCAACAAAGGTTATTTCTTGCTCATACTGCATGTTTGCAATGGGGCAGTTGGAGCTCTGCTCTATGTTTTCACTTCTAGGACTACACTAATGGAATAACCTCAATCTTGAGTCTTGCCAGTCTTGTGGAAGAAGGCAAACAGAATCATGGTAAACTAGGAAAATATCTACTCAGAAGTGCCACACATCACTTCTGCTCACACTTCTTTAGCCGAAGCAAGGCCTATGGCAGTATAATTCTCTTCTAAGCAGGGGCAGGGAAAATGCAGTCTTTTCTATGAAGGAAAACTTTAAGGTTTGAAAAATGATCCCTGTGTCTATGATGAAAACTCAGAGAAGTAAGGGTTAGGTGGTCACTACAATATCCTAAACTTGGTCCTTAGAGTAAGATGTGTCTGTGTGATGGACTGATTGGGGGAAACTATTTTGGAATGAATATAAACACTGGAAATTTCTAGAAAGAAGAAGGAAAGCAGCGGTACCTATTTCCCATATCTCATTAGGTCTACATGTCAAGAATTTTAGCAAAGCAGGAAAGAGATAATGACTGGTTTAAACTGTTCTGAGAATCTTCCCACAATAGCTTGTGTAGAGAGAGACAGGCACCAACAAAATCAGAGGACCTGCGCTCCTCTTGAAAGCAACACTTCCCAGCCTGAGGATCAGCTGAGCACAATATGACCTCCTTCTTGAGAAGGAAACTGCCCTTCATGGTAAGTGAGAGATAGGACTGTGTGAGGAGCAGATGGGGGTGGGGGGAGGGGATGTTTTACAGTGACTAGTAGCACTAGATATTTCCACATGGATTGGAAATTTCCTTTCCTTCCCAAAAGGAAAGCAGCAGCTGAGAATGGGTGAACAGAAATTGCAGAGAACACTACGAAATGGAAAAGTAAAGGAAATTGGGAAGCTGAAGTTGACCTCTAATTGAAGGATAAATAAGACTTAACTATAAGAGAAAGTTGGAAAAGTTGTAGCTGGCTGGCAGGACAAGGAGCAGGTGCAAGTGCATAGAGATGACAGAGCCATAAACTGGAAGGTCATCTTCAGGGAACTCACCACAAGTTGTTTTGTCTGGCTGAAGCTGGTGGGATGAGTGGAGAGCACTCACGTGTGAATCATAGACCAGGATCCTTGCATCACCTCTGCCACTGGTAAGCTGGAAATTGAGCCAAAACTTAACTTCTTTGGGCCTGAGTTTTATTTCTCGTAAAAATGATGGTGTTGAATGAAGTGATATCCAAGACCCTGTTGACACCTGACATCATTAAAGGTCAAAGTCAAGAGTTTTTGGTGGAGAGCTAGAGATCTGGCAGCACTTTATTAATTAGCTGTTAAAGCCAAAGGGAGTAAAGAAGAGAGATACTATGTCCTGGAGAAGGAAGAAGCTCAAAGGTTGTTCAGGACATTTTTTCCCCAACTCCTCATACTCAGCGTCCTTTCCACTCCTTTCCTGAAAGGACTGTGATTGGGGTGGCAGGCCACTTTAATGTTTGAAAAGTCCTCCCTTAGACAGTGCTGAAAGATCACTGGTGAAGAGAGAAAGTCACTGCAGCATCTTGAAACTTTCCCACAGATGAGCGAGAGATGCGACTGTGTGAGGGACTGTGTGCAGAAAACAGAAGCACTGGACAATTCCACCACAGAAGAAGAAAGATGCAACAAGAGTGAGTGAACATGTATTACAAAGAGAAGAGAGAATGTTAGAAAGTGGAAAAACAAAGGAAGTTGAGAATCTGAGATTGAGGAAAGAAGAGAGAACTCCAATCAGGGTAAGGGTAGCAGAGAGAATAATGCCTAGAGAAGAACTGGTGCATGCGAAGGAACCAAGGTGAAGGAGTGTATTTTTCACCCATAAAGTTCAGTAGTGCTTTTAGAATTGCAAATATGCATTTAAATTTAATAATACAATTATGGTATATTAAATGTCAAATGACTGTTACAGAAAAGCACTTAAAATTAATACATATGCATGAGATAAATCCTGTCTAGTTGTCAAGGTTCAAAGTTATATAAGCCAGGCTTTTGCACTGAATTTTCTTACAGCTTAAGGTTGCAAAGATCTATGAATTTCATTGGTATTTAACAAAGAAGCATGAGCAAAGCTTAGTTAGAACTGAGAGAAAAGGCTGGGTGTCCAGGCAGTGAGAAGCAAAGTCCAAATGCTGTTCAAGTCCAAAGTAAAACTAAAGGCAATAGTGGTCTTCATCACTCTTGTCACCATCAGCAGCATTATCACTATTGACAAATTGGCTGTTTAAGTACCTAACTGTAGCTCTGATTATCAAGGAGCCTCCCTCTCTTCCTTCCTTCCTTCCTTCCTTCTTTCCTTCCTTCCATCCTTTCTGCATTCCTTCCTTTCTATCTTTTACTGAAAAAACGCCATATGTTAAATTTATCTTTTTAATTATTTTGATAATATATATGCAATTTTAATCCTAAAGATATGCAATAAATATATATACAGGAAAGACTGAAAGTTTCCTGTCACCATCAATATCCCTCTACTAACTCCACTTTTCAAAAGTAACTACTTTGTGTCCTTCCAAATCTTTTCCTTCAAAGAAGTCCTTTTCAACAAATTTATGGAATTCTTCTAGAAGGCCAGTCATTTTGTTAAGAAACAAACAATGGACAGGGGGCAGACACAACAAGTGTGCTTCACACACATGTATTCTGTGCAGAATGGAGCTCTGAGAGAGGGTCGCCATCTCTCTGTGATTGGGGGCAGATACCCTGAAAGTCTCTTTGCTCTCTGAATGCTGAGGTCAAACATGTGGTTAAGCATGGTAGATTGAACAAATGCATTTACCTTACCTCTGTCCTGAAATGCCAACACAGTCACAGTAAATGGATTTTTTAAAAGGCATAAACCCACAAAGACAAAGAGTGACAAAATAACAGCAACACAATTTTAGAAACTGGAAAGCAAATAGACAGGGATAACTGACTGCTTAGCAGATGGTAAACACCTCACATCTAAGCCAGTAGTGGGGAAAACTCAAAGCGGGCTGATTTACACCAGAAAACCCCAGAAAAACTAAATGTTTAGGTACTAAACAGTTATAAAAGTCAGAACGTACTCGTGTTTTTAAACAGCAGAACTGGTTGAAAGTGTTGGAGGATTTATTGCGATAGTAGATGGAACTAAAAAAAATAACACGAGAACTAGATGTTCACCAAAATTTGGCCTGCTCTATTACCCCGGTGTGAAGTTCATAGTAACCAAGCATCACTATGAGGTCCAATCAGCATCTTAGTGCTTTACTCATAAACATGAATGGGACGCCAACGACCATCAGGCATTTGAAATAAAACGTATTTGGGGAGGGAATTTGTCAGGGACCTCCAATGATCTGGCCTAATATTTCCCTATAGGGAGACATCCAATAAAGTAAGACATCCAGCATCTTACCTTTGTTTTTCACGCCTCCCCAAGATAACTAAGTGTTTTAATTGGAGTAATTGGAAGGCAATATCCATTAGCCCTCATTTGTAGTTTGAGGAAACCTAAGGTATTAGAAATTGGAATATACAGAGAACTCCTTCTTCCTTCCTTCTCCACTGCTGATCTGTATACGGATGAGGCAACAAAGCTGGAGAATTATGGCTGCCTGTAGACCCAAAACTCTCCAGGAGGGGACAGTAGCGTCAGCAAGTCCTCTTAGCTGAAGATATAAAGCATTTTCCAGGTTGTTATATCAGCATTATAAATATCACTTTTATCTTAATTTATCTGTCTCTACATTTTATTTTTAAATTAGGTCTGAATTTATAGAAGAGGAAAGGGATGATTTGTATTATCTTTCTAAATTTCCAAAATTTCTTAAGTGAAAAAATAACTCAGAGAATATTAAGAATATTCAGAAACAAAGAATACACTACAAAATGACAAGGACAAAAACCAATTATGTATAATAATCTCAGAGAGTAAAGAGAAGATATCACATCTATAACATAAAAGAGGACATTACAAAAATATTCAGGGAAATTGAGGGCTCTTGGAAATTAAAAATACAAAAACAGAAATTAAAAACTCAATAGTAGTTTTGGAAAAATGCTAAAATGTATACAGTAGTCCCCCCCTTATCCATGGAGGATCCTTTCCAAGGATCCCCCAATAGATGCCTGAAACTTCAGGTAGTACTGAACCTTATGTATATTATGTTTTTTCCTATGCATATATACCTATGCTAAAGTTTAATTTATAAATGATTCATAATAAAATAGAACAATCATAACAATATACCGTAAACCTCAGCATACGATATTTTTTCTTTCCTTAAGATGAGAACTTGCACATTTTCACTTAAAGGAAGGGCTTTATGGCTTCTCTTTCACATATCTGAATTGCCAGCATGTGGGATGCCAGCATACTCTTGCGATGTGGGGCCATTATTAAGTAAAATTAGGGCTGCTTGAATACAAGCACTGTGATACTGTGACAGTCAATCTGATAAGTGAGATGGCTACTAAGCGACTAATAATGGACGGGTAGTGTATACACTGTGGATCCACTGGACAAACAAAGGGATGATTTACATCCTGGGTGGGATGGTGTGAGATTTTATCCTGCTGCCCAGAACAGCACGCAATTTAAAACTTAGGAATTATTTCTAAGATTTTCCATTTAATATTTTTGGACAATGGTTGACTTGGGTAACTGAAACCACAGAAAGTAAAACTCTGGATAAGGGGGAACTCCTGTAATAAAAAGACGAAGTGTTAGGTAATAAAGAAAAGAGACAAGAAAATTAGAGGATCAGTCCAGAAGGTACACAAGAGAGAAGAGAGAAAATGAAGAGAAAATAATCAAAGAAATAAATCAATAAAATTTTCCAGACCTGAATAACATTAAGCTCAAGATTAAAAGTACCTGTTGGTATGCACCACAGTGGCTGAAAAAAGATCCACTTCAAGGCACTCCAGCCTGCTCCAGCACATCAGGCCATATGGAACCAGGGTCACCTCACTCTCACCCAACAACTGGATTCTGTGGAATCCTCTGGCTTCTGTTCTCAAATGGTCCTGCCACATTGTCTAATGAGTAGCCATTGGAGAAGACCATCAGAAGCCCAGTGGCCATCTTCCTCCTTCCTTCCTCACAGACTCTGATGCCAGGTAGGTTTTGTAGCTATGATTTTTTTCCCGCCACTGATATTTGGGGTTCACAGAGAATTATCTTGTTACCTAGTTTTCTTGTAAATGCTGTTGATGGGTCTTTGGTTTTGCATTCTCAATTCTTTGTCTTTATGGGAGACTCTGAAGAGATTCACAAATTATGCTATGACCCCTATTGTCCCAGAATCTTCTTTTTGTAGATTTTTGAATTTGTAAAGATTATAGGCATGTAAACCAGCAGCCTAACATAACACTCACTTATTTGCTCATTTATTAGTTTTGTAGGCCAGAAGTCTGACATAGCATGGCTGGGTCCTCTGCTTAAAGTATCATAGGCTGAAATCAAACTCTCAGTTAGGCTTTGTTCTCATGGACACTCTGGGAGAAAATCCCCTTCTGAGCTCATTCTTTTGCTGATATAACTTAGTCCGTTGCAGTTGGGGGACTGTGTCCCTATTTCCTTGCTGGTTCCCAATAGAAGTAGCTCTCAATTCCTGGATGCCACCTATATTCCTTGATACATAGTCCTCTTCATCTTCAACCCAGCAATGGAACATTTAATCCTTCTTATGCTTTAAACCTCTTGCTTCCTTTTCTGCTGCTCGCCAGAGAAAACTCTGTTTTTACCTGTCCCATGTGATTCAATCATGCTCACATGTGTAATCTCTTTATCTAAGGTAAACTGTGCCGTATAACATAGTCTAATCATGAAAGTAAAATCCATCATATTCGAAGTCCCAGCGATGACGCAGGGCATGTATACAAGGGGAGAGAGTGGGAAATCTTAGAGGCCATTAGAAGTTTGCCTACCACAGACCCTCTTCTGACTTTGAAACCAGTGAAAAAATAGCATATAGGAGATGACTATCAAAATGGCAGCCTCATTTCTAATGAAGCTGATTAGAGAATGTGGTGTTTGGACTATGGCTAAATGAGCATGCAAATATTCCCTCACCAACTTTGACCACTTTACTTTCCCCATCCTGACATCATGTACAACTTCAGGCCTCCCTGGAAGAGGAAGATCCTGACTTGACAAATATACTTCTTGGCAGAGAGTAAACCAGAATGCACCTCCTCGATTGCCTGGCAGATCTGAGAGTGGCAGACCAAAAAACAAAAATGAGAGTTGCAATTGAACTATTCAGATTCATTTCTTTTTTCAAGACTCACCAACTGGATAACATGCTTCTCCTGCCATGAAGAAATTTATAAGAGGGAAAGAGGGATTATTTACTCCATGAGAAGTGCTCTCAAGTGGAGATACAAGACTAAAAAAACGTAATCCCCCACCTATCTTCCAACACCTGTTATCTTTGTCTAATTAACACTCTTATAATCTCACACAAAATCATCTCCTTCTGGGCCTCCATATGATAAACTCGTGAATAATTTAGGTGAATTCAGAATATAATCATTGAGGCGCAACACATTTTTTAGACATCCTGATAGATATTGCAGGGTATACAGAGTTAAACAACGGCTTCTCCATTAAAAAGGCAATAAACAAACAAAAAACTTGGCAGTCTACTGATGGGATCAGGACAAACACATGCACAGCTAGAATGCAAAGTAAAATAATGTATATGCAATGACGAAGGTGCTAACAAAGAGCTACAGGAATTGAGAGGAGGGAGTGAGCACCTTCAATTCAGAATGGCAATAGGGGCGGGAGCACAGGAAATATGGGAAGTGGGGTGGTTTGAGACAGCGTGGGAGTGATGAGGAAGGCAATCTATGGGGAGGGATCACCACCAACAAAGGGACTGGGGAGTAAAACTTCATCTAGTGTTAGATGGCTAGAGATGAAGATTGAAAGGCAGCCTGATGCCTTATATGCTTAACACATCGTGCTTGTTCTTAACCCCTTCCCTGCTTCTCTCCTTCTTCAAAGGGGCAATAACTTATAGCTCAATTCTAAAGTTTAGAATTTCTCTTTCACAACTATGAATTTTAAAATTTGAAGGGGCTTTTCATACTGAAGTGGAGGAAATATATTACAAGTCATTATGATAATAGTGCTTCTCTTTGGTTTACAAAGAACCACACAGAGCTCACAACATGAAGATCACAGAAACTACAGTACATTATTCTGCAGGTATCTCAAACTCAGCATGGCTCAAACTGAGCACATTATTCTTCTTTTCCACTCCAACACACAAGTCCCCCGTGTTCCTCTATTTCAATGTTATCAAATGCAACTAGTCCTACAAACTAGAAATCTGAGAACCATCCTTCATTCTACATCACCAATCAGTGAATAAATCCTATTTCCTTAAACTCTAGAAACTTTATTGTTTCTGACTCCAAACTTTATCTCCACACTCTTTTAACTGAGACCCTTAACATCTTTAATTGAGATTACTAAAAATTATTTCCTAAGTGATATTCTTACTTCCAGTCTTACCAACTTCCTTGTCAAGTCTCCCCCTAGCCTGATGATGGAGGGACCTTTCTGAAACACATCAAATAATATCCTGCTTAATATGTTAATTAATTCAGCTTTTTGAAAGTTTTCTAAACACTGCACTATTAATTGGTGTTAGAAAATTAAGAGACTATGACCTTTGAGGGTTTAGTGGGAAAATTAGATATGTAAAAAGTACTTACAGTATAGGGTATCAAGTGCTTTAATCAGAAAAATAAGTTATGTAAATACAGCAAATCATGAGTAAATTTGTCATACTAAGACATTCAGATTGCATTATTTAGGCAATAGTTTGCCAACAAAGGACATTAAGAAATGCATGCAATAAATTCAATTTAAATTAATTGCAGAGCTGTGGCAGAGATGGACTAGAAGCCCCCCAATCTATTTCCTTTTACTGAGCACAAAAGGAAACAACATTTCCCAATCTCTCTTGCAGTTTGGTTGAGATGATGTCATTGTGTTCTGGACAATGGGAAATGGGCCAAAGAAGTATATACCAATACCACTCGAAGAGTGGTCTGAGGAACACTGCCTGTTCCTGAATTTTCCTAATCATCCACAATGACGTAAAATAGAAATTGAGAGTAAGAATTTAAAAATTTTATCACAGTTTGACAAAGTAATTTTATGTCTATTGAATCTAAAATTTTTTAAATATACTTATATCATGCCTGTCTTTTACTTTCATTTCATTGTTTCCTGTAAATCATTAAGGATCCCAGATGTATGCCTCCTCTACATCCGATCCCTAAAATAGTCCATGTGTTCCTCCGTGTTCTCTCTCCCTCACCGTGACTAAGCAGAGTCAGAGACTGGAGGCACCAGACGGAAGAAGCTTGGCCACCAGTTAAAGGAGAACTCTCACGAAGAGCCATCTGACTCCCAGTGGACTTGTCACGAGGAGGATTAGACTTTTATTGTGTTAGGCCACTAAGATTTAGGGTAGTTTGTTTTATAGTGGCCAGCATCAAGCTTTCTGACAAATGGCCAAAAAGATTCTTCACTCTATAACCTTGGCATACTTTTCCAGTCTTATTGCTAGTCATACAGACTATGCATTTTCACACCTCTATTCCCTTACTAATGTTTTTCCCTTAATCATCACCTGAAAAATACTCAGCCAGTGATTCTTGGAATATTGCCTCTCTCCATTCTCATTATCTCTTTCTGTTTCTATCATTCTGAATCAAAATGCAATACCATTAAACAACCCCAATTTTTTTAATAACTTGGCCAAAAAAAAGAAAATTAATGTTTTCAGGTACTAAAATGTAGCATAAATCTATGGTAATTAAAAATACATGAAAAAGATTCTGGAAAATAGACAAAAAGAAGAGTCTTTAAAAACATCTGAGTATATATCAAAATTTAGTATATGATAATAATAAAGGCATTTCAAATTAGTGAGTAAAAATAATACAGTTAACACATTATGATGAAATAACTAGTTAGCCATTTGGGTGGGGAGAGAAATCTGGATCATTATCATAATTATGCCTAAGTATTTAAATATAAGATATAAACATATAAGTATCAGGAGTAAAGACAGGTACCTGGCATTTTAAATCTTAGCATGGAAAAGAACTTTCTAAGCATAATCCCAATACAGAGTGGAGAAAATAATAATCCACAAAGACTTCAAATGAATCATGAATTACCAGAGAAAGATGAAAAATCTAGTAGCAAAATAAACAAGATACAAGAAGAGGCAATTCACAGATTAAATTACATAGCCAAAAAACATGAAAATATTTTCTTCATCCCATCAAAACTTAAACTTCATGAAGGCAGGATTCTTTTCAAATCTGTTCATCAAGATACCCTACAACTTTGTTCAGTCCCTTGTATACTTATTTGATAAGTGAAAGATTGAATTAAAGAATGGATCAATTGATAATTAAACAAATATCTATCAATCTTCTGTCTTCTGTTTTTGCTCATTAGGTTAGCTTTACCAAAAGATTTGTTGACATACATTGCTAACTTAGTTAAGCTTTCTGAATAAAAACTTCCAATAGTCATTTAAATGTAAGAGTCATACCTTTTAAAGACTAAAAACTTCCAATTATAGGAATTTGCTTAGAGAATAAATAATCTAACAACATAAAGATATATACTTGTTTTACAAGCTCAGGAAAATATTTTAAAAAATCATACTTTTAAAGACAGCAGTGTATGGTATGTGGAAGCAACAAGAACTAGATGAACTAAAATTCCAGAATGAGAACTATATTTAAAGAAACTGCTAATGACTGCCATTCATTTTGTTCCTTGGAGCATTTGTCAACTCTGGGCATGTGCTAAATATTGACTCAAGGAGAAGAATGACACTATGGGAAAGAGTAACTAGCAAAGCTTTTAATGATGACACAGGGATAGAAAACTATATTTGATACTTACGAGGATTCAAAGTCATGCCTTGTTTTCTCCACAAAATATTTGCTGAAGGCTGGGGCTGCATGGAGAGTGGGGATATAAGGTTGACAGTTCTAAAAGGCAGAATGAATTTATCCACATCTAGTTTTATTTAGAGAAAGAAAAAGATCTTCCGAAGGAAGGAGCCTACCTTAAACACTGTGACTCTGCTTCTTAAGACATTTCCAAACTTTAAAGTTGTTTTGAGGTGGGAGACTAAAGAGATAAGCTATAAACCCCTGAAGGTGAAGAATGAATCTTTGCAGTTTTCAAGACCAAGGAGACAAATATCCACAAAGCTTTCAATAAAAATTTGGGAACAATAAGTCCATGGAAACAGAAGCCAACCAAAACTAGATTGAGTCTCCTTAAAACTAAAATCAAACCCAAAACAGCTCAACCTTTGATTGAACTGAGGCAATCAGATCCTCTCTCTGTCTGCATAACAACAAAAAAGGGGAAACAATCACTGATGAAACATATAATTATAGGTCTTTATGATTCTTTTAATCACAATGTCTGATATAATAAAAGATTATTAGTCATGTAAAGAGGCAAGACTATTTACCTGATCAAGACAAATACAAAATAGTAGAAACCAACCCAAAGATGAAGCAGATCAGCTATTAACAAACTATGGCCTGTGGGCCAAATATTGACCCATGCCTCTTTTCATAAATAAAGTTTTCTTGGAACACAGCCACATTCATTTGTTTATGTATTGTCTATGGCTGCTTTTGTGCTACAATGATAGGTTTAGTAAGAAAGCCAGAGATCATATGGCCTACGACCCTAAAGTCTTTACTATCTGACCTGTTACAGAATAAATTTTCCAGCCTCTGAGGTAGATAATAGAGTTAACAGATGGAGATTGTAAAATAAATATTAATAATATTTTTAAAAAACTAGAGAAAAAGAAGAATAGATGAAATAAAAGAAAACTTTACCAGGGAATTGGAATTTATTTAAAAAATGAATTAAAAGTGTATTCTAGAACTCTGAAATACAATATCTGAACTTAAGGATAGACGAGTTTAAGAGCAGATTGGACAGAACAAACTACAGGATTCATGAACTTGAAAACAGGTCAATAGAAAAGACATAAATGGAAGCATAGGAAGAATAAAAAATGTAAATATCAGATAAGAACATAAGATACATGTCAAAGATATGTATACTTGAAGTCCCGTAAGAAGAAAGAGAGAGAGAGCAAAACCAATATCTGAAGCCATGCCATTTGAGAATTTTCCAAAACTACTGAAAGACATCAACCTAGAGATTCAATAAAATCTGAAAAACCTAAACAGAATAAATGCAAAAAGCCCCACATGTTGACACATCATAGAAACACTCCTAGAATCCAAAGACAAAATAAAAAAATCTTAAAGGCAGTCAGAAAAAAGACATTATCTGACAAACATATCAGACTTATCAACAGAAATAATGGTAATCAAAAAACAATGAAAAGACATCTTTAAAGTGATGGAAGAAAACAATTGTCAAGCTAGTATTGTTACCTAGCAAAATGTAACATTCAAAAATAAAGGTAAAATTAATATATTTTTCAGACAAACAAAAACTGAGTAAATTTGTCTTCAACAGAGATGCACTAAAAGAAATACCAAAGGGAATTTTTCTGTAGAAGGAAAATATTACCTGATGAAAACAAGGAAATGTAAAAAGGAAGTAAAGAACACCAAAAAGGGTAAAAGTATGATTAAATAAAAATGAACATTGACAGCACAAAACAATAAATGTAATGTCATGTGAAGTATCTAATACATTTAGAACTAAAATGCACACAGATAATGTTAAACAATAATAACACTAAAATTGGAAAGGATAAAAGGTGAAAGTTTTCTAGAATTTTAGCTGAAACAAGAAGTGATAAAACTAGTAATTTATATTATATTCTAATAAGTCAAAGATGTATGGTGTTACATCTAAGATAACAACTAAAATAATATTAAAGTAATTTAAACTATCAAAGTAATAAACTAAGTCATAATTCTATTAAATGCAAATGATTTAAATACTCCACCAAAATATTAAGACTGTCAGATTGCATTAAAATTTAAATATCCAACTATCAGGTGCTTACAAAACACACACACTACGTAGCAAAGAAATATATACATCATAAAAAGAAAACTTTAAGGCAAGACACATCACTGAAGAGAGAGAAACGTATTATCATAAGGATAAATGAATCAATCCTACAGGAATATAGCACAATTCTAAATCTATTTATCTCTAAAATGCAGCTTTATTAAAATCATAGCAAGAATTAATACAACTAAAAGGAGAATTAGACCAATTATTAGTACTCTCTTAGTAATAAGAGAGTTTAAAATACCTCTCTCAATAGCTATTGAAAAAAGAGATAGACATTGGCAAGGATATAGAAAATCTGAACAAAACAATTAATGAACTGGACCTAATTAACACATATATAACACTGCACACAAAACCAGAATTCTTTTTTTTTTTTTAAGTACAAGGGGGATATTTACAAAAATCAAGTTACTTATCTTGGACAATAAAGACAGCCTCTACATTTCAAAACACTGAAATCATTCAGGGTAAATTTTGTGACTATAGTAAGATTAAGCTGGAAAACAATAACAAACCATTACCAAGAATGCAAATCAATACCTCAGTGGTATACCACCACATAGGGGAAAAAACAAAAAGAACAAAATACCAAGATATAGTGAGGATGTAAAGCAACTAGAGATTCTCATATACTTCTGATTAGAAAACGAATTACTCTATGCATGCATTTGTCAGTTTCTATTCAGGCTACATATGCACATACTCTATGAACTAGCAATCCAAATCCCAGATATATAGCCAACAGAAAGTATGTCCAGGAAAAGACATGTACCTGAATGTGATTAACACTATCTGAAATAGACAGCGACTGAAAACTACCCAAATGACCTTCAGCAATAGAAAGGATTGATACATTTTGGTATATTCACATAATGGAGTACTATAGAGCAATGAGAGCGAACAATATGCAATAATATTGATACATCCTACAAACATGGTATTCAACAAAAGCAGTCAATCACAAGAGCATATATTATCTAATTCCATTTATAAAAATTATAAAATTGTCAAAACTAATTATACAAGGATCATAGTTATTCCCAGGGATATGGTGACTAGAAGGATATCTTGGGTTCTGGTAATGTTCTTGATTGTGTACTGGTGTTACAGTTGTGTTTAGTTTCAGACAACTCACAAGACTCTACATGTATGATATGTACACATTTCTGTATGTACATTATACTTCCATAAAATGCTTTAAAAATAATTCCATTCTTGGAATTGAAAAAAGTACAATTTTGTGCCACAAGAGTCGATAGTTGAATTAGAATAGAGATGAAGTACATCTGAGTTGAGAATTTCAAGAATATAAGAAGACAGAATGTTGGATACATTGTTTAAATGAACTTTGGACTCCTTTCACATAAAGGCAGAACTTGAGAACGACTGTGAGGCAGCTGTTAAAGTGAACAGGAGAGCAGAATGGAGAAGTCGGAAGATAACATTCCTGAGAAAGATCATAGAGTGGCTTGAGGCAAGGAGTAAGCTTTTAACAGGAAAGTGAAAAAGTAATGATTTGGAATTAAAATTGTGGGTACAAAAGAGAGCCCATCTCCCCAAAACACCACAAATAGGTTGTGAGAAACAAGGATCCCTCACTTAGTAAGAATGCAAGGAAAAAAAGAGTCAGGATAGGGCTGTATTTCTGTTATAGCAGGAAGCAGATGAGACATTTAGTAATACACTTAGGAATACAGGAAATGCTTTTTACCATAGAAAATGGGTGCCAAAGAGTATATTAAAAAGGTTTGAGAGGGAGAGGAATAAAAGGAATTAGGGTGAGAGGAGAAAGCATAAGGACACAGGAAAAGTGAATAAACAGAGGAACCAAAATGTTAGATGTAACAAAGGATAACTGGCTTCTGAGGATAACTCAACCCAGGTGAGTGGACTTTAGCCTTGATTATTCAGTTCATAGGCCACACTTTTCAATGTATCTGAAACTAGTGAAACAGGCTGACAGTGGTATGCACGGGGAATGGGAGGGAAATGGGGAATCGCGCTGCCCTCTCTTCATAATATACCTCCAACTTTGTATAAACCTTCAAAGACCTCAGTTACTTTGATCTGGAAGGTGCATTGGAGATCACCTACTCCAAGAATGTGTATAATATAAGAACTCTTCTATAACATCCTTGAAAAGATATTATCCACTCTCTTCTTCAATACCACAAGCAACAGAGAACTGACTACCTCATGCAATTGCCCTCTTCAATTTCAAACAATTCTAATTATTAGAAAGTTCCTCCTAATCTTGAGTTCACATCTGTCTCCATGTAATTCCCATATATTAGTCTTAGTTCTGCCTGCTGGAGCCAAACAGAGAAAGCCTGCTTCCTGTTCCACATGACAGCACATCAAATATTTATTGACAGTTCGCATGTCACCAGTGTTTTCTTGAGGCCTAACTCCCTTGGGTCCTAGCTGTCTCAGAATCGGTGGACTATGCAACACAGATGATGTATCCTTCATTTCCAAAGCCACTAACACCTGTTTCAGATACTAAATGGTAGAAAAATAAATAAAATCCTGGTCAGTATTTGCACCTGGGATTTCACTGGCATCTAATAAGACAAGTCTGCATATGGAAAAGCAAATGATTCATTTTCAAAGTCATACCATTGTACTGATAGATACATGCTCCACCTCTACTATTCAAACAGCAAATATACTTTGTACTCCATGTGAATCTTGGTTTTAAAGAATCACAATTACAGTTTCATGGTTGGTAACCACCAGTTATAAAACACTGACTTTACGAGAATTGTAGGTCAAGTGAACTGAACCATGAAATAGCAAATGTGTCTAAAGATCATATTCTGTCACAAAGTTAAGTTATCTTCATACTCCAAAATTCTACTTTAGAAAACTTGAGAATAAAAAATTGTTTTAGGAGACCCAAACAATACCGAGTTTCCCCCATTACTTGCGGCCTGTTTCCGAAGTAGTGTCCGGATTTACTTGAAGCGGGAAAGGGCAAGGGAAACTGATTTTTTCTCTGTAGTGAGATGAAACATCCACATGTGATGAACAGTATGGCAATTATTGACTGTCGCTCTTCCTGCTCACATTTCCAGCATGGTTTATCTCCATAGGACAACTCTTGCCCAACCAACTAGCCAAAGTGAATTCAGCATGTGTGTATGCCATTGTCCCTTCTTTACAGGGCTTCCAATATGGTTGAGGAGATAAGATGAAAACTTCAGTGTGATTAGCATAAAGTGATCAATCAGCATGTGTGAAGGAATGGATAATGAATGAACATAAATATATGCATATATATATATATATATATATACACACACACATATAACAACAGAACTGCATGTGAGTTCTGGCTTTACCGTATATTAGCAGCATGGCCCTTGACCAATCTCTAAATCTTTATAAGCTGATATTGAGGGGATAATAGTGACTTTTGTATTATGGTATTAAGTGGCCACTTCTCCAATCTTCTTACTTAACTTCAAAATGGCATGGAATATCAATGATTTCTCCTTCCTTATTGAAACAGTTTTTTCTCTAGTTTTCTATAACACCATAGTCTAATAGTTATTCTACTCCATTGGCTGCCACTTCTTAGTCTATTTCACTATTTTTTCCATCTCTTCCAGATTTCTTACAGTTGAACAGCTTCAGACTGTTCTTCCTAGAACATCTTCCCTTCTCAACTTACATATAGACATGGGGAGTCTTGTGTCTCCTAGGAATGTGTCGCCCTTAATATCTTGGTCAAACTCAGTCATTGGCTGGGAGCAACGTGGGTTTGATCTAATCTTTCTGTATGTAATCTTATCTGCTACCACAGACATAAATATCATCTATATGTCAGTGACTCCCAAAGTTATATCTCCAGATCCATCTCCTCTCTAAGTTCCAAACTCCTTATCTAATTATCTTCTTAACATTTTTTACATGATATGTTTAAGAACTATCTCACACTAAACATGTGCAACTCAGAAAATTTGATTTCCCCTCCTTTAAAATCTGTTTTTCCCTTACTCTTTCGCTCAAAATAAATATAATCCTATTCACAGAGTTCCTAAAGCCAAAGATAAGACATAATCTTTGAATAACGTTTTCCTCCTCTGTAGGAAATTTATCAGAAAGTAATGTTGACTAGACTTCCAAAACATATCCCAGGTCAGTTAACTCCCTTCCACCTCCACTATTACTATCCTAGTCCAAATCCTAACCCATCTTCTCTCATCTGGACTGGATCTTCTAACTAGTCTCCTTGCTTCCAATCTTACCCCACACACAATAGACAGATTAATCTTTTAAAAATTTTAACTAAGATCAGGCTACTCACCTGCCTAAAAAAAAAAACCCTCTACTGGTTTTGCATTTTATGCTAAATAACTCACACTCTTCACATGACCTATGAGGCCCTACATTATCTGGTCTCTGGCTCCTTCTCTGACATCACCTCCTACAACTCTCCCCTTACTTGTTGTGGTCCAGCCACACTCGCCTCCTTGAACATGGTGAGGACTCCTTTGGTCTTGGAACCTTTATAACAGCTGTTCCCTCTGCCTACAACTGTGCCCCACATCTGTTCATAGCTGGTTCCTACTTGTCACCCGTGTCACTCTTCTTCTGAGAAGACTTGCTTGAGTGTAAAATACATGTGGCAGCCACGAGGATGCTCTTAGACTTCCCACCAGAGGGAGCACAATTAACCCAATTGTTGCACATTGGTAGTCTTGGCTGTCTTTGCACCAGAGCCATGCCACCCCCAGCCAAGACTGAGTCTGACAGAGGTATTAAGTCAGACTAATTCCTGGAGAGGAGACGCGGGACTTCCCTGATGGCCATCTTTGGCTTGAAGACTCACAAATGGCTTTACCAAACCTTAGGCTGCACAGCAATCTATGACACATTCACCCAAACTTCCTTTCTCTTTCCTTCACTCAGGGTCACACTTGCATAAGGTATGTCAATTCTCCCAGCCTCCCTCAGCTCCCTCCCTATTTTCTCCCACACAGGCATTTCCACTAGTAAAATCCTTGCACCTTTAAACTCTTCTTTGTGTCTGCTTCTCAAAGAACTCCAACTAAAATGGCATAAATATTTGATCCTGTGACATTAATAATTTTTAAAAATCAGCATAACATCATAAGTCAAAAATTGTTTATACAGTTACATTATTCAGCCCACATACAATATTGTCCCCATTTTATACATTAGGAGCTAAGGCTTAGAGAGAATAAATGACTTATGCTAAAGATCATAATAAGCAAGTGTGAAAGTAGAATTTGCCTTCTAACTCCAAACTCTTTCCATCCTATCTATCATATTCCCTCCTCTAAACCAAGGAGGGCTTCAGAGATGCCTAAAAAGACTGAAAGCTCCCCCAGACCTGCATCCAAATTATACTCTGAGAGTTTATACTTTGGTTGTGACTGACCCTAGGGTTATGCATTTACTTAGGAAGGACAGAATGCTTAGCATTTTTATTATACGTGACATTCTTCTCCGGCAGTAACACATACACTCTATAGGTTATGCAAATGCACTTCCTTCTGGCCTCTCATTATTTTGGTGAATCGAGTCCACCAAAGGTCAATGTCTTTGTCAGCAGTAGGGTAGATGCTGGCAGTGCGACGGGACAGAGACGACAGCCTGTTAGCAGTCACTGTTAGCAGTAGGCTGTGATCCCACTTCGCCAGCCCTAGCAGGGCGATTTCATTCTCCCTTCAGACTAGTCTAGAAGAAAGAATTTCCTCTTTTGAAATTTGAAAGCCAGATCCACCTACTTCTTCACATGCCCAGCAGAATCGCTGCTGGCTGTTTGCAGGGGTCACTTTATCACAACTGTACTGCAAAGACTTTCACTTCTTCACTCAGCTATCATTCTTGCACCAACACTCCTGCTTTTTTGCTTCTCAAGGCTTCTTAACAAACCCCAGAGAGGCCAGGGAGTACAGCCACCAACTCAAATCCTGAAATATTCAAAGGAACAGAAGTTCTCGTAGTACACCACCCTGTGTACAAATCATTCTCTATGAGATTTGAATGGCATGCCATCATTTCCCTTGGAAAAGTCCCAGTCTGCCAGCATAACACCCTTACAAACTTTACACCATTTCCTTCAATACAAGTATCCTTTTAAATTTTATATTTAGGTGTATTTTCATTTGTTATACAGGCAGAACAGCAAACTGTCAAAAAAAATTTAAGAAGAGAAAAAGATGTTTGCTGTCAGAATAATAGGAAAAGTGTTATATATTTAAAAGATGAATACATGATGTGATTCTAAAATAATGAGACTGATTTTCAAGTGTAGTTTACACACACCACCTTATGAATCTTATTCTTTTTTTAAACTTTGCATCAACTAATAATTTTATTATGTTTACCAAGGTCAGAGGACACACTGTGATTTTTATACAAAATCTGGTTAATGAAATGAAATGCAACTATTCTAAAATTATAACAATTGGAGGTTTCTGGTAGCAACTTTTTACGAGAGTCAGTTCATTCATATAGCAGTTTTTTTTTTTTTTTTTGCAGAAAAGTAAAACTGAAATGCAGAGGAGAGTTAAGTTTCCCAAGGTCAAACATCTGGTTAGTGACTGAAAAGGGATTCAAATCCAGATTTGCTAGCACACAATTCATTTCTTGCTCTGTACTCATCTTGCAAATATCTGAACACTATGGTATACTCTAATAGGTTCTTAACAGTGTAGTCCTTATATGATATGTCATGGTAAGATGGCCATATCTTGGAAGTGCTGTGGTTTTGTATTCCTAGAGGTGTCCAAAAAGTAGCTGGGCACCACTTGTCAGGAACTATAGGGAGATTTCTACACTGGTTTGGAGAAGGTAAGACTTGAGTTGAGCTCTGAAGAATGGGTATGATTCAGGCAAACCAAGAGAAGAAATAGGATTTAAAGAATAGTCCTAGAAGAGAAAGGAGTGGGAGCATTTGGGGGTAGTAAGCATATCAAATGTAGAGAAGAGAGGCTACAACAAAGACTGGAGAAGTCAGGACCACATGTGAGGCTCTTGAAAGCTCACTGTAGAGGTGATGCTGGTTAAGTGTAATGGACTCATGTAGTTGCTGGCCTTGCAAATGGCCAAATCACAGGAATGGTTGACAATGAGAGAGATCTCAGCATTTTTCAAGAGTCTGAATTTCTGTCCAGCCCTATATCTGACACAATCTAGCAGTCAGGATGCATATACTCTTGCTGTACTCAGAGGTAGATGCACATTCCCTGTGGCTTCTAAACCAAGCTTGTAGTCATTTACAGGAAGGTAATTTTTCTAAGAGTCAATATGCACACAGTGCAGACTCAGGAACCATGGAGTTGACCTTGCAGAGCTGTTCTGGAAAGAAACAGTGAAAGGTTCAGAGAGAGGGAACTTGAGGGGTCCAACACTACAAATGAGTACAAAGAGAAGTAAAAAAAAAAAAAAAAGTCACCTCATTTTCCTTCTCCTCCTGGCTCTACCTCCCACTTCCATGTAAAAGGCACCAGGAAGGGCTCAAGTACCATTATTAATTACAAATGTCTTTAAAGTAGATGTGGACTCTACTGAAAACATGTCCCAGAAGCAGAGGCAGCTTTACAGGAGTTTGAGAGCCCACAAATGACAATACGGATTGTCTGTTGCCAGCATAAAACAAGTGGGCAACCATCAAAACTCAGGGAAGAAACCTAAGTCTTCAAATTGAGCAAAAAGTAGGCCATTAACTTAGGTATTTAAATTGTTGCATGAACCCCGCAGGGCAGGAGGAAATCCAATGTACTCCAGAACTAAATTACAAGGTAGAAAAGTTCAATTCACATAAATACATGGATTAGCTGATCTGAGAATTGGGTTCAATTGTCACCTTTGGGAAAATCAAATCTGTCATATTAATAACAAGAGTATTAAGATGATCCTCCTATTCAAATGTTAATTACAATAAGGGCTTTTCTACGTGTTATCAAGCAAAATAAAACATTTTTCAAATATAAAGATTCTGCAAACTTTATAATACCTCCAGAGCCTTATTAAAAGTGTTCACACACTTAAATAAAATTAAATTCCAGCCTAATCACCTCAGGCAGACATGACACCATGTGAGATGGCTTTCCCCAGAGTAGCATCTGAACAACCATGCACAGGGGATTTTACAGTCATTTATCTCTCGTGGCATTAGAGATATTGAATTCAGATTATTCATGTTGCAAAACTAGTGGTTTAATGATCTAGAGGCCATATCTACACTCTTAGCACCTAATCGCTTTGGCAGTGTAACAGTGCCGAAGAGGGCTGATCTTAAAGACAAAAAAACATCCTAGAATAGAGACTTATTTCTAAAAAGAATTATCAATTTACATTCAGAATACTGCAGCCCAGATGCTTCAGGTAGTTTGGAAATAAATGACAACCTCATTAGGCAGAGAAGCTTATAGTTCTGTGCCCCCCACACTCACAGCAACAAAGCCAGAGACTCAGTCTCAGATTCTGAGCTCCTTAAACATTTCATTCACCCTTCTAGCTGAGCATCATGAAATGTTCAATGTAGTCCTGTGGATTTATTCTCATCACTGTATAAAGTGTATGGTAGTCCTCCCTTATCCGCGGTTTCACTTTCCGCGGTTTCAGTTACCTGCACTCAACTGTGATTCCAAAATATTAAATGGAAAATTCCAGAAATAAACAATTTATAAGTGTTAAATTGCCCCATTCTGAGTAGCATGATGAAATCTCACACTGTCCTACTCTGTTCTGCCCAGGACATGAATCATCCCTTTGTCCAGCAGATCCATGCTGTATATGCTACCTGCCCATTAGTCACTCAGGAGCCATCTAGGTTATGAGATTGACTGTCGTGGTATTGCAGTGCTTGTGTTCAAGTAACCTTTATTTTACTTAATAATGGTCCCACACCACAAGAGTAGTGATGTTGGCAATTTGGATATGCCAAAGAGAAGCTGTAAAGTGCTTCCTTTAAGTGAAAAGGTGAAAGTTCTCAATTTAATGAGGATAGAAAAAAAAATGTATGCTGACGTTGCTAAGATCTACGGTAACTTTTAGTATAGTATATTGTTATAATTGTTGTATTTTATTATTAGTTATTGTTGTTAATCTCTTACCATGCCTAATTTATAAATTAAACTTTATCAGAGGTATGTATATATAGGAAAAAATATAGTATATATAGGGTCTGGTACTATCTGCATTTTCAGGCCTTCACTGGGGGTCTTGGAATGTGAACCCTGTGGATAAGGGGGGAACCATTATATTAGTCAGGATAGTGAACACCCAGCTGTGGAAACTACCAACTTCTCAATCTCTGCAACTTAACACAGTAGAGGCATATTCCCACTCATGTCACAGTCCAACTGGCTTTTTATCAGGAAGAATCCTGGTTCTTCTCAATTTGTGTTGCCACGTTGAGGACATCTTTCAGTCTTCCACTGAATTATTTACATTCACTCAGCCAACTACTAAAGAGAGTAAGTATGGATAATATCATAGGATAGAGAAAGCAGGATTGATGAGCCAGTCTCTGCTACATAAACTGACTGATTTGTGTTTAACTTAAAAAAAGGGTAATTTCATAGGAGAACATAGGAGCAATGGTAGAACATGTGAGAATATCCCCAAGGGAAATTATTGTTTCAACAAGGAAAATTCTAAAGAAAAATGTTATGCCACATCCATCCATTCTCCCAGTCATCCACTGACTTATACATTGAGCACTTACTCTCTATCACATCATCAGAGCTGGATCTGAGCCTCTGCAAACCCCACTCCCCATGCCTAAGAGCGTCTGGTGACTGGAAGAGTGTGTGTGGAAGGGGAAACAAGAAATAGAGGAATATAACATGGTGGGAGCAAGAACAGAGACACATTAAAAGGTGTTATGTCTTCTAGATTCTTCTCTGCTTCTGCTTTAGTCTCAGAAATTCTTTGTGACAACACATTTGTCTTTGAATTGTCATCTCTTGGTCTCCCCGAGAAGGTGCGAGGACCATGGAATATCTGTCCAGGGGCAAATAAAAGAGGAAAAACACTTAAAATATGTTGAATACAAAATTAAACATAAGTACCTAATCTGTAGTAAAAAACACAAAAGTATTCATTACCTCTAACATAATCATTATTTTTAAGAGAATTTATCCTAAGGAAATCATTCAACAGAAGTAGAATGTTATATAAATCAACATGTTTATTGCAGTTAGCTATAATAGGAAAAAAAAAGAAAGAGAGAAATAGCCAATATGCTGAATACTATACTTACAACTACTTGTTGGGGTATGATACACTCATTAAAACGATACTAAGTTGCAACATGGAAATGTTATGTCACTATTTTAATACAAGTAGACAATGAAATGTTTCTTTCACGTAGACTATACAAAATACACACAAAATTGATAGTAAATGCTTTATTGAGACAGTGAAATGACAGGTAATTTTTTTATTCAGACATTATCTTCAATATTGCTACATCAACTTCTTGGTAATTAAAACATTTATATCATCTGTATGTGGGAGGCAAAACATATAATTTATTATTCATCTTGAAAAAATTGTCACTTCAACTCACCAGCATTTTTCATCTAGATTTTTTAAATTTTGGTCGCATGCCCCCCCCAACAACACTGTATCGCTTTCCTCTTCACAGGATCCTCCCCCAAATCCTATATTCCTCTTGCTTTTTCCAGCACATTCTCTCCAGGATCATAAGACTTCCTTTGGCCTTCAGAAAGCTGGATTCCCGGGTAGTGGAAAAAGTCCACAGTGACATCCATTTCCAGTAGTAATGATTTGCCATCTCTTCGCTAAGATCCAGAAAGACCCCTAAGCTCTGGGGCACAAGGAACTGTGTCTTGCTCTGAGTCACACTTGAGTCAGGAAGTAAATAATAGTTTGGAGACACAACAATAAATATCCTCTAGGGTTGATTTGAGAATTAAATAAGATATATAAATTCTCAAATTAGGAGTGCTGGCTCTGGAGTAACTTGCTTCAGGTCAACTTCTGACTCCTCTTCTTACTAACTGTGACATTGGGCAATTTATTTAAAAATTCTGTGCCCCAGTTATTTCATCATGTAAAAAAGAAGAAGGAGAACAGAAGGAGGAGGAGGAGCTGCTACCACACAAAGGTGGTATAAGGATTAAAGGAGATAACGAAGACACTTGCTTAGAACAGAACCTGGAGTATTATATATACTCAATTGGGTTAGCTATTTTCGCAATAATGGTTATGAGAATGCAAAGAGGTTACATTTTCATTTAAATATAGACGAATTATGTAGAACTGATCAGGTGTAAAATTTCTCAACTTTCTGTCTTCTTTTCTGTAACTGTTGTCTGCATCCAGGATGACAGGGTATCCTTTTTCTTATCCACTCCACCTGTGTTTTTGTCCTCATCCCTTCAAATCTTGAATATTAACCCATAATTTTTCTCTTATCTTTTCTTTATCTTCAACCAGTCCCATTTTGATTTCTACCCAAGCTTATAAATATATTCAAATCTCTAACATTCTTCTCCAGATCATTTTTTAACCTATTCTTTCTTTCTCTTTCCATTTTCAACTAATTTTCTGGTTGTTGTATCCATCTGTTCTGTTACACTCAGTTCTCAGTCTACCCTAAATGGTTTCTGGCCAGACCATTCCATTGAAACTGCCCAAACTAAAGTCATTAATGAGCTTCAATCACCAAAGAACATTTTTCACTACTTACCATATTTCTCTGATAAATCTAATGTAATTTTGTAATGATTTCTTTCTGTTGTTTACATGTATTTTTTTCACTCTTTCACTCCTATTACCTGTACCTCCTTGGCTTCTATAATTCTACACTCATCTTTCTATCTGCATTCACCACAATACTACATTTTCATTTTCAGATTCCTCCTCCATCAACAACTAAAACTTTAGTATCCCCAAGATCCTGTCATTTAAGCCCTGCTCTTCTCTCTCCCAAGAAATGCTCATTAATCAACATCGTGTGACTCTTGGTTTTATCTATAATGTTTAAGCTGAAACTTCCAAATCTACATTTACATCCCTGGCCAATACCCTGAGCTTCAGACTCAGGGTAACATAGTTCACAGCCTGGCACATATTGACACTTACTAAATATTTGTGGAAAAATAAATAAAAAATCCTGTTAGTCACAGTATTTCAATGTCCCAGACCCACCTCAAAGGCCAAAACTAACCTGAGGAGAAGTTTCAGAGGAAGGGCAGAACCTCCTCTGTATTCCTAGTCTCACTCTGTAAATGGCTACAACATTCGGCCATTTAGTCAGACCAGGAATTTGGAAGGCATCTAACCTCTTCCATCTATCCTCTTTCTGTATCACTTTCCTTCAAGCTATCAGCAAACACTATTTATTTTACCTCCTGATATTTCCCAAATCTATCCTCTCCCTTCTATTTTACCTTTGCTGCCCCAGTTTGTTTCATCATTTCCTGCCTGAAATATTGCAGTAAGGAGCCACCTAACCGATCTTGCCTGAGATGTTGCACTCTCTTAAATCCACTCTCCACTCTGTCATCTAGAAAATTTACCTAAAACAAAAAAATGATTGTGCCACTTATTTCTCTCTTTGAAGACCTTCAATGGCATTCGATTACTTTCAGGATAATGTGCCAGATTTTCAGCATACCATGCTCCATCTATCATGCTTGCTCTTTGAGTCACCTTGCTGTGAACTTTACCATTTTCATGACTTTTATTTGCTGTAGTACCACATACTGGATAGTAAAAGGTCCCAGTTTGATAATACTCCAAGCACTCAAGAAAGCAAACACAAACCTCTAGACTCAGAACTTTCCTTCAATGACAGCCTCAAAGAATTAAAAATGAAGTTTTTAGATTATGACAGCATAGTCAAGAGTCACAAAACACAGGGAAAAAGGACTTCATGAAGGAAAGCAGTCAGAAACAACAGATCATAGAATCAGATGTGCAAATACTTTGTGGAGTTATGAGACAATGAACATAAAATAAGGATGTTAATATACTTAAAAGAAAATTTTTAATGTAGAAAAATATAAAATGCCAGGCTTATTTAAAAAAAAAAAATCTCTCCCAAATAGAAAGTATAGTATTAGAAGTTTTGAAAAATATGTAATGGAAATATGGAAAAATACGTAACAGAAAGGTTAAAACATGATTGAAGATATAACTGATGAAATTATCAAGAATGTAGCATAAAGAGAGGGGACGTATGAGAAAGACGCTAGAAGACATGAATACAGAGTGAGAATACGTTATTCACATCCAATTTGATTCCAGAATTAGAAGAGATAAAGAATGTATAGAAGCTCTCAGTTTTCTTCCTAACTGCCTGTACACAGCTTCTCCTGCCTGGAATACCGCTCTCTCCTATTTTTGCCTGGCTAACACTTGTACTTACCTTTACTCTCAAAATCTTTTCATCAAACCCATGGTGAGTCTAAGAACCGCCGCCTCTCCCTACCCCTCCCCCTATACATATATATACACCTTCTTTTGTTCTCTTCAAGTGCAAATTGATCTTTATGACGTTTTATCTAACATGCTGAAGACACCTTGCTGTCATCTCTCCCAACACACTGTGAGTTCCTATAAAGTGGGCATTTTCTCTTATTTTGTATGCCCAGTGCCTGGCTCATAGAGGATAGTCAATGAAAATTAAATGGACTATTACCTGAAAGCAGAGATATGTCTCTGTATCCATTGGAGTCTCTCTGGAGGGGGTGGAAACTGAACAAGTTCTGACAAAGGAGAAAGAGGAGAATGAGGAATTTAAAAGCTGAAGTGACTATGAATTTCCTCAGGATTATGAATGATTCTGGTGTTGCTTCTACAGTTATGGCTAGAAGTCCCTATTGCCCTATTAATATGCATGTGCATCTCTGCTTCCAGGTCTTTCCTTCAATCCTCCTTTCTCCTGGTAAGTGGCATGCTCTCCCTTTGCCACTTTCCCATTCACACTCAACTCAAATATTAAAGCACAACTTGATCCTAGCAAGACAACTTTCCTCACTCAACTTCAGTGCTTATAGGTCATTTAATTAAATTAATCACTCATTGATTGAGCTGCTGACCAGCTGGTCACTTTATGTTCTCACGACTTCCTCAGAAAGATAAATAGCCCTCTGAGACGGGAAAAACATTTGGGGCCTGGCTGTTGTAAGAATTTGGTTGTCTTTTTTTCCAAGGAAAATGCTTGTCAATAAAAAAGAACAAAGCACATCAAGAATAACTTTGGCTATAGATGAGTGATAAACAAATGTTCAAGACTCCTAGAATCTAGTTCTCATGAAAACTAAGTTAACACTCTTGTTTGTACCTCCAGATGAATCAGAACCAGCAATAGACATGTCCATAGTGCTGTTCTCCGGGGTATATATTCCCTCAGAGCCAAACAAAGAGTTTTTATTGAGCATATAACATATATTCAACTCTAAGGAACTAAGAATATAGAATCAACAAAATGCTTTTGTGTTAGCCCTCTACAATGTAAAAATTATTTGGGGAGAAAACACTAAAACACCTACATGGCAGTAAATAATATAAAGAGGCTATTTCATTCAATTGTAAATACTGCAGAGCATCTATGATGTACATAACATTCTACTAGGCATTGGCATAACCAAGACTGAATTATGTGGGGAAACCTATTTTTATAGATATTCTGAACAGCTGTCAAGGCTTCTCTATTTTCACCGTCTCTCACAGAACCTAGAATGGTCCTTTGAACAAGTTCCATGCTCAGTCAAGGTGTGTTTTAGAGGATCATGGCAGCTGTGTATATGTAGAAGTTGGAGGATAGTTTCTGATATTTGAATATCTCAATGGCTTTGGAACTGCATAGGGCAAAGACATGGTTTTGCATATATTTTGTGTATATTCATGTTAAGCAGATTATGACTATTATCTCCATGGTATTGCTGTCCACTGCTGAATTCAGACTTCTTCCATTAGCCTGAACTCAAATGTTGCTGGACATGCTATTGGACTGAGTTAGCATGAAATAGGCTACCAGTCAGAATTGTCCTATGAGCACCCATCTACTGCCCATCCCCAACCATGACTGGATCACTATCTAAAGAATTGCCTGTGGGCTGTGGGGACTAAATGTGGAAAAATAGAAGGGTGAAGAGTAGGACTACTTTTCCCTGGCTTTCTCAGAATGCACGAGGCCTAGAGGACAATCACGATGGGATCCTGGAGCTCTCGGTCATCTTCACTACAAGAAATCCAGGTCCCTATTTCCTTCCTTTCCTGAGGTCCTGTGTAGCTTATGCAGCCCCTTACTGTCAGACGTTTAAGTTCCTCCTAACAGTGGTTGACTCTCTTTTATAATAACTCGCTTCCCTTTCAATGACTTCTACTACTCCCATGAGATGAAAACTGGTTTATTACATCTTGAAAGATCTTGCTCCTCAGAGACTCAGTATTCTTCATTTAAAGCCTCAGTCTTCATGCTCTTTTCCATCAGTGATGAAAAAATAAACAAAAGCCCAGGCATCTTTTGATACCTACCACAAGGGCCAGGCAAGGGCTAGCAGCTGATAGACATTATCTAATATAATCCTCACAACACGGAATCAGTGGTTATTATTCTCCTTATCTGCAGATAAAGCATCTGAGTTTCAGGGAGATTCAGTGAGTCACCCAAGCAATTCTCAGTGAAACCAACCATTCAAGTTTTCAACCAAATTGTATCAAATCGAACCTCATGTTATTTATATTAAACCTACCAGAACCCCTTGCTCCTCATGGAAAGAGGAAACAGTGTCAGTCTTGGGTAAGGAAGATCCACCTCTCTTAAAAAAAGCTTATAGAATTTTATCATGAGAATTTTGCTAGGGAATCAATGAATATTTCATAGGAAAAAAAAAGGTTTGGGGGTGTGTGTGTCTGCATGTGCACAATAATCTGAGCTCATGAGTTCACTCTTAACTATTGTCCCTTTTATATTATAAAGAATTAGAAAATATTTATGTGTTCTTTGCAGATTTTAAGATTTTTATTGTTCTTATATCCTTAGGAATTAAGAAAAAGAGATCAGTCTCTGCAGTGTTCATTTCTTTAGTAATTCTCAAAAGAAACAAAAATATGACCTATACTTCCTCAGCCAAAGCTAAATATAAAATCTGCCACCCTGAGCTGAGTAGTCCTTATGCTAACTCTTGGAAGGGAATAGCCTGTTTCCTCTCAATTCCATCTGGATCTTTCTATTCAGCTGAGATTAATAGATTCAGCTAATGAGTCACCCTGTCAGTGTCTAGTTATTTAGCAGTGGAGTTAAAAAACAACCTTCCGCCTCTCCTTACAGCAATTAAATTCCTTAGCTAAAGAAATCATTCAAGAGGAAGATACGAAGTTATAAAAAATAGATTCCCCTCTTTCTGAGTAGGGATATTTTATGAGGTGTGATTCTAAAATGGCTACATTTGGATGGATTCAGATACAACAAGGTGTCTGCAAATTGGATTTGATGTTTACTACAGCAATTGAATGAGATATTATGACCTTTCCTTTATATACCTGGCTGCCCAATGCATTACATATGTGATTAATGTGTGTGAATGTATACATGTGGGTGTGTGTGTTTACCAACTCTGCCTATTTCCTTTTTTGAAACGTGATGGATGATGATAGTAAAGGATTACATATAGACTACAAGAAATTAGAGCCGCTAAAATACAGGAATCCCAACTTTATGCTCTGCTTTTTTTTTTTTTTTTTCTGTAATTGACACTGAAAATTTAAACTCAAAAGAAAAGGAGGACTAGTACATTTCTGAGTGCCTATGATTCACAACAGCTCTTTTATGTTGGTTGTAATAAGGTCATTCCAGGTAATGGACCAGAGAGAAAAGAAGGGAAGGCAGGACCAAAAGAGCCACAAACGACATTTCAGGATCGTTGTAACGGTGAGTCCAAGTGATGGCTTAGAAATAAGGATATCTGCGAGGAAAAGATCACAACGAAACATTGAGACGAACTGGAGACAAATATGCCACAGAGAAAAGAAAGTTATATCTTTTAAAGCATCAGATACCTGGACACACTGTACAACCCATGTGAATTCATGGTATAAAAAGATGGAAGGCCAGCATGTTATTCTGCAGCAATTTCAAGAACATTCAAGACTAAAAGTCTCAGCAATTTTAATAAATGTCACCTGTGTTAGGCTAAGATGTTCAGAGTCAGTTTTTGGAAAGTTGAATGGTTAAAAATAACAACTTGCATCTCCCAAGAAAGGAGCACAGAGGATGAGCCTGGGATGCTGACACCAGAAGAACGATTGAACTCATAAATCTTTGGATGTGACCCTGGAAAAGACTATTTCCAACAAAAGAGACATATTCCCTGACTAAGAACTGAATTAGCTCCGGGAAAGCTAGACTGTCACTGACATGGAAAGATAGAGACAATGACAATTGTTTTCCACAGCCTTGGAAATGGAGAAATGCCTTGGGTGTTTAACACTTCAAGGGTCTTTGCCGGTGGTGGGAAGTGCAGTGGATGACCTAAAATAGTGATGTTGTTCATATAAACCTTATATCAGGAAAAGTGTAATCCTATGTATAAAGATACAGGATATTAAAACTCAACATGGCATTTATCTATTCAACCAAGCTGAATGACCCTCTCGGTCATGATGTATTATTCATTTTATATGTTGTTAAATTCAATATGCTAATATTTTGTTTAGAATATTTGCATCTATATCATGAGGAATATTGGTCTTCGGTTTTTCTTGTAACATTTTTATCTGGTCTTTTTATCAAGGTAATGCTGCCCTCAAAACATGAGTTGAGAAGTATTCTCTCTTTAAATTTTTGGAAGTGTTTTGTTGAATTGGCAGTATTTCTTCCTTAAATGTTCAGTAGAATTCCCCAAAGAATCCATCTGGGTGTAGAATTTTCTGTGTGGGAAGATTTTTACTAGATATCACATTACTGTGGTTGATATAGAGTTATTATATTTCTTTTTTAATTAAGTTTTCTAGTTTGAGTCATTCAAGGATTTTTTCCATTTCTTCTAAGTTGTGGAAATCATTGGCGTAAAGTTGTTCAAAATATTATCTTATTAACATTTTAATATGTGTAGAATCTATGCCAATGTTACCTCTCTCAATTCCAATATTGACAATTTTGTATTCTTTCTTTTATTTTTCTGATTAGTCTGGTTAAAGATTTGTCAATTTTTTTAAATCTTTTCAAAGACCAAAAAAGATCATTTGGTTTTAATGCCTTTCTCTATTTTTTTTCTGTTTTCTAGTTACTGATTTCTGCTCTGATATTTATTCCTTCCTTTCTTTTACTTACTCTGTGTTTAATCTTCCTTTCATTTTCTAGTTGCTTAAGGTTGAAGCAGAGATCATTGGTTGATATAGTTCTTGTTTTCTTTTTTTTTTTTTTATGAGGAAGATCAGCCCTGAGCTAACATCCGTGCTAATCCTCCTCTTTTTTTTTGCGGTGGAAGACCAGCTCTGAGCTAACATCTATTGCCCATCCTCCTCCTTTTTTTCTTCCCCAAAGCCCCAGTAGACAGTTGTATGTCATAGTTGCACATCCTTCTAGTTGCTGTATGTGGGACGCGGCCTCAGCATGGCCAGACAAGCAGTGCATCGGTGCGTGCCTGGGATCCGAACCTGGGCCGCCAGTAGCGGAGTGCGCGCACTTAACCACTAAGCCACAGGGCCGGCCCTCTTGTTTTCTAATCTAGTCATTAATGCCATAAATTTCCCTCTAACTATGGCTCAAGATTTTTCTCATAAATTTTGGTATGTTGTGTTTTCATTTGCATTAAGGTTGAAATGTTTTCTAATTTCTCTTTCGCTTCTTTTTTTGTTTGTTTGTTTTTTTTGCAGACCTTGAGCTAACGTCTGTTGAAAATCTTCCTCTTTTTTTAGCTAGAGGAAGATTATCCCTGAGCTAACATCTGTGCCAATCTTCCTCTATTTTGTATGTGGGTGGCTGCCACAGCATGGCTGACGAGTGGTGTAAGTCTGCACCCGGGATCTCAATCCGTGAACCCGGGCCACCGAAGCACAGTGCACAAACTTAACCACTACGCCACAGGGCCAGCCCCTCTTTTGCTTCTTTTTTGACATGGGTTATGTAGAAACATGGTACTCTGTTTCCAAATATTTGGAGATTTTCCAGAGATCTTTGTATTTTTGATTTCTAATTTAGTTCCCTTGCAGTCTGAGACCATGTTTTGTATGACTTAAATCCTTTTAAATTAATGAGACGTATTTTAAGGGCAGAATATGTTTTTTTCCTGGTAAATGTCCCACGTGCACTTGAATAGAATGTGTATTCTGCTATTATTAGGTGAAGTGTTCTATAAATATCAATAAGTTCAGGTTGATTGCTTGTTGTGATGGTTAACTTTACGCATCAACTCGACTGGGCTAAGAGATGCCCAAATAACTGGTAAAACCTTACTTCTGGGTGTGTCTGTGAGGGTTTTTCTGAAAACCGCTAGCATTTAAATCAATAGACTGGGTAAAGAAGATCACCCTCCCTAATGCAGATGAGTATCATTGGATTCATTGAGGGCCTGAATAGAACAAAAAGATGGAGGGAGAACAAATTTGCTCTCTGCTTGAGCTGGGACATCCATCTTCTCCTGCCCTCAGGCATCTGCACTCCTGGTTCTTAGGCCTTTGGATTCAGACTGGGACTTACATCATTAGCTACCCTTGTTCTCAAGCCTTCGGGTTTGGACTGGAACTACACCATTGGCTTTCCTGGGCCTCCCTCTTGAAGATGGTAGATCATGAGACTTAGCCTCCATAATCATGTGAGTCAATCCCTTATAATAAGTCTCTTTTTATATATATCGGTGTATATATCCTATTGGGTCTATTTCTCTGGATAATTCTAACTAATCCAACTGTGTTATTCAAGTCTTTTATTTACTCAATGATTTTCTTTTTACTTGTTTTATCTACTATTGAGTTAAAAATATTGAAATATCTGAATATAATTGTGGCTTGTCTATTTCTTCTTTCAGTTCTATCAAGTTTGCACACGTATATGGAAGCTCTATTATTTGGAACATAAATGTTTGGAATTGTTATGACTTCTTGATGAATTGACCCCTTTGTTATTATGAAATGTCATTATGAAACCCTTTCTGTTTCCCTAATGTTTTTTTGCTCTGCAGTTAACTTCATGTGATATTAACATAGCCACTACAGCTTTATTTTGATTAATATTTGCATGATATGCCTTTTTCTATCCTTTTCAACTTACTATCCTTTCTATCCTTTCTTGTATCCTTTCAACTTACTTATGTCATTATATTTAAAGTACATTTCTTTTGGGTCTTGTTTTTTTATTCAGACTGATAATCTCTGCCTTTTAAATGATTTTTAAACCATTTACATTCAATATGATTTTGATATGTTTAGGTTTAAGTTCGATGCCTTGAAAACCATTGTTTCATATGTTTTTACCTGCCTTTTGAATATTTGGAGGATAAATTCAGTTACTTTTACTCTATCTTGACCAGATGTGGAAGTTGTTATATTGAAATTTAATTACATGTTTACATTTCTATCTCAAATTCTATGTCATTAGTGCATTAAGAGCAGAAAATGCTTTATTCCTCTTTCTTGCACTTTAGACATTATTGGTACTTCACAACTAGAATCTAAAGCGTTTGGCTATATTTGTGCAGCAAACAATGGAATAAATACATTCATTCATTCATTTTTCACCTAGAAGTATCACTTGAAAAGGAATGTTTTACACTAAGGTTAACTTCTCATTACACGACCATAAACATCATCTGAGTTTGAAATTGTGCTTCTTTTCTATGGTCTCAGAAACTATTTTTAACTTTAAAGTTGGGAGGAAGGAGTGAGAGTTGGAAGTGATTTGATGTCTTATTGGAACAGATGTTTTAGTGGGAGTGTTAGTGGATTAAGTCTATGTTTCAATGGGAAGTACGAGAGAAAACTAGCATCAATTACTTGCCTAATTACTTCTTCTTGTCTTATAGAATAAGATACTTACTTTAAGCTGCATAAATGCTATGGATTCAATACTAGAGAGAGACAAAAAGGAATATTTGACTAGCACAGTTATTGCACTGGATTCTGAAATATTATTGTTAGCCTTTTCTAAATCCAAAATGTAGAAAAGTCCAGAACCAGATGAGCTACTTGACCTGTCTCAATTAATCAGGATTTTAAAAACAGTAATACTAATTTTGAAACTATCTTCAAAGAATTAAAAAGCAATTGGTTCAAATTAAGTTAAAAATTATTACTACTTTCTGAATTCAAGTACTAAAATTAATTGAACTGGATCGATATTAATGCTGTAAACATGCTTTTAATTTTTTTAATTAACAACTTGTTTGTGCTCATTGTAGTATAACAAAAATATAAGATGCTTGGGTTTATTTATTAAGCTACAAATCAAACTTTGCTGTAAATGTGGACTGGTACTAACTAGAAATTTTAAGGAGGAGAAAAAAGCAAGCACATCTCATATTTTGGAGAAGTTGTAAAAAAAGATATCCTTAAAGAATGCTTTTTCCAAAAGAAAAAAAGAATGTGACTTTCTCCCTTTAAAAAAGTTTGAGAATTTGAGTGAAAGATGAAAAATGATTCTTTCTCCATACAGTGAAACCACAGGCAATACAGAATAGTTTTGCCGTCTGAGGAGCTGTAGAGTGAAAAATGAGTACCTAGAAGTAGATAGTTCTATTCTGGTTATTCAGTCAAAGCTACATAAGGAAAACATTTTTTCGTAGATAGATAGATAGATAAAGATAAAGAGACATATGTGCATGTATGAACATACTTGAAGTATTATGAATTGGCCAACACATAGTTAAGCTGGTATAATTCAAAGTATGTGAAAGGTAAAATTATAATTGGACATTTTTTATTACAAATGACTTAAAAGTAAGGTTGCATTCTGTAGAATATGAATCATCTGCATACTTATATATTCTGTTACATCAACTTGGTGAGCTATTGCCACTGCTGCTCTAGCATGTAATTTATTAATAGTAATATTAAGCACTATTCCCTTGATTTCCATAACTGTAGTTTCCCAGGACAGTGCGATGCCATGAATAAGCTAGGATAATGGTTGCTGTCATTTATATTCATCACTTTGGAAGCTGCTCCAAAAATAAAACTACTGGTAATAGTTATTATGTCTGATCTTGTGTTCCAGAAGGTGTTATGATTTTAAGAAAATCATGCCCCATTATGAACCACAGTCTGTTGGTCTCCCACCAGTAACACTGAAGTTTCCCTTCACCATATTTTTAAGGGACTCTTCCCAGAGGCTTGAAATTACCCAAAGGGACACTTAATAATTTCCCTGGAGTGAAGTTGCACTGCAAGGCACATTCTCCCAACCAGCCATACAGGCTGGCAGTACAGTTTAGAGGCCCAAGCAATCCCAGTCCCAGAGTTTCCTCCCCTGAGGGATGTTTTTCAGGTTTTGCTTTAAGCACATCATCCTGTTCCTTCTATTTAAAGGCCTTGGCCTTCCACCACTGGATAATAGCACCTCACTGAGTAGAGAAGCGATATTCAGAGAACAGCTCATGACTGAGGACGACCTGCGGGACCGTAGCAGGAAGGGTCGTTTACAAATGTCAAAGATGATTATTCCCCAGGACATAAAATAAAGGTAAATAGAGAGCATAAATCTTATCTGTCTACCCTGAAGGTTTTACTGTGTTTCCCCCTGGTTATTGCAAATCCAATTTCCATGGGGATTCCATTGGGAGTGTGGCTCACATTAATTTTTGAGCTTGAGAATTATCAGGGAACAAAATAATTGTATTACTTTTGGACTCAAATGCAAATTTAGTATGAATACGGAATAGACGTATCTGTACATTGAGAAAGTATGTTTCTTTTCAGCTTAAAAAAACAATCTACAAGAAGACATATTTCTCTCCAAACATTAAGAAACAACTGAGCTAAGTTGCAAAATACCTTCCTTTCCTAGGTTGCCAGAACATGAAAAATTGCAGAGATTCCAGGCCCTGAGCCAACCTTACTCAGGACTCAGGGAAAAAAACTGTCTGGGTAAATTCTCAATGTGAACTGCTACCAGGGCATGTTACTATGTAAGCCTAAAGAGAGGATGTACCTCTGCACCTCTGTCTCCCCTTACTGTTATTCCATCCCCAACAAAATGCACTCCAAGTTTAAAATTATACCTCCAGGCTTCCTTTCACTCAGCTCACTCAGGTCATCTTTACAGATTGCATCCACACACTGTGTCTACACGTTTCCTAAATATTGTCAGATCAAGTGGTCAGTTTTATCAATTAAAAGAAAAAAAATTAGATATTAGTCACAACGTATGATTGAACAGACAAGGTCTGAAATCAACAAATGATTCCACAACAGCACTGGTTTTCTATCTGCATTTTGTTGCAGAGACATTTCATCTCCTGAAATAACCCCCTAAAAGACGATATATTAAAATGAATAAACCAAAGGGCTCTGGCTGAAATGCTCGTGGAGACTTCTGAGCCAGCCTTTTCCCAGCCAAGTGCTTCCCCTTTCCTGAACAATTGCTAAGATCCCTCAGCACCTCTATGGCTTCACCTGGCTTAGTGTACAAACCTCAGCATAAGATCTCCTAGCTCAGACACAGGCCACATGTGTCCCAACCAATATTCGTCAGTAAGATAAGGTATCTCTTGAAGTGGGACAAAATTAATAGAAGGGATATTGGGCTTTGAGAATGTGTTAGAGTCAAAAGGAAGCCAGATGAAACAAACTCTGATCTCAATGTTTGTCTAATGACGACTAAATAAAATAGTAAACCCCCCTTATAGTCATGAAGGTCTCATTCTTCATCAATTCTTGAGGCTACCTGTACCTGATGACTCTCCTTCTGAACTTCCAAGGAGGTAGAACTGCTCACATCAATATGCCAGGGACCCTCAAATCAAAAGGCCATTGTTTTTTCTCAGATTTACTCTTTCTGCCCTGTGCTTGAATCTCTGATGATGCCTTGAGAACCTCTGACACTCTGCAATCGTCTCCTATCTCTTGTCCCAGGTGCATATGAAGCTCAAAGAAATCCCTGTTAGAATTGAAGCAGATCCTTGTTTGACCTAGGTCACGGACCCATTCTGGTCTGCTCTTCAAGATTAACTCAACTCAAATTATTTTAGCTAGAACAGCTGTCACCCACATTGTACAGCTATCATGCCAATTGAAACCCCACCATGAATCACTAGGTTTCCTTACAGGAAAAAACTTTGCCCTGTGTTCCACTCTCTGCATCTCCAGAGGCCACCAGAGATACCATGTCCCTAGACAAGTGGCAACCTCTTTTATAATGCCAAACTGAGAATGGTCCTGGATTAGCTATCAGGCTGTAGGAATGCTGGTTACTATGTATCACTTCATGCCAGTGTTTTCCAAAATAACCCATTCAACTTATGTAATAGAATATTCAAGGGACAAAAAGAAAGTAATATTTTTCCAATAGTGCAGATACCTTGCTTTCAAAAGAATTAGTTTGAGTTTTCAAAGATGAAAAAGAAATGACTTGAGGCTGTGCACGTGTGGGGGCAGGGAGTACTGGGCATAGGAAATCTCTGTACCTTCCGCTCAATAGTGCTGTCAACCTAAAATTTCTCCATCAAAGAAAGTCTATTAAAAAATCAAGCTAGTCCTAAAATAAATATAAATATTTGGAATAAAATAAATTTTAAAAACAACTCTTGAACTTTTTCCCTGTGAACACCATTTTTTAAATTTTTTTTAATTTTTTAAAATTTTTGAAAATTTTTTTCCACTTTTTAAAATCATGGTAAAATATATATAACATAAAAGTTACCATTTTAACCATTTTTAAGTGTACATTTCTATGGCATTAAGTACATTCACATTATTGTGCAACCATTACCACTATCCATCTCCAGAACTTTTTAATGTTCCCCAAACGAATGTCTGTACCCATTAAACACTAACTGCCCATTCACCCTCCTCCAGCTCCTGGCAACCACCTTTCTACTTTCTGTCTTGATGAATTTGACTACTTTCTAGGTGCCTCATATAAGTAGAATCATACAATATTCGTCCTTTTGTGACTATTTCTTTTCGCTTAGCATGTTGTCAAGGTTCTTCCATCCTGTAGCATGTGCCAAAATTTCCTTCTTTTTCAATAAAAGGCTTAAAAATATTCTATTGTATGTATATACCACATTTTGTTGAGCCATTACTAATCAATGAACATTTGGGGTTCTTCATTCTGATTTTTTTTAACTATATATTATTCTGAAGTCATATACAACAAAGTTGAGAGAAACTTACATCATCAGCATTTCTTTAACAAAACAATAAGCAGACCACATTCTGAGCCATAAAACACACCTTAACAAAAAAAGAAAAAGAAAGAAAGAAATGACCATATTTTTTTGGCATGAAAAGGCTTAGTCATTCATTCAAACATCAAAGTGGAGGAGATCTGACTTACAGATTATAGGAAGTTATTATGTGACTATTGTAAATTTAATGGAGCTTTATACAGTGTCTATATTCTAATAATGGATGATATTATGCCCACATTTTTCACCTTCTTCCTCTCTAAACTCTCTTCTTGTTTTTATTTCTGCATCTCACTTAGGACGCCTGCCCTCTCTCCCAAGCATTTTTCAAAAATCTGACACAGCTACAATTACCTACCCACCCTGATCTTGCCTTCTTAATTCTGCAAACATGTGTTGATGACTACCTGTGACAAATTGCTGTCCAGCTAATGAGGGGTAAGAGCTATGACTTGTTTGACTTCCTTATACATGTACACATACATTGAGAAACACAGATTTCACATGTACACATTTGCTAATTGCTTCATGTGTCTTAGTCTCTGCAGTTTCCTCTATGATGTCTTGCATAGCGCTGGGCACAGAGTTAGTGCTCAATACACAGTCACTGGTGGCTTATGGTATGTTTGCTCAGCATCTGTCCACATACCACCTCTCCAGTAAACAGACAGCACACTCTATTGCCATTGTGTGTAAAACCTGGTGGGTTAACTTATGTGATAATAAAAGAATGGTTTAGCTCTGAGGAACCATATTTATTATCTGACTAACTTAGCACAAACTTAGGCATCAGATTCCAGAAACTACTAGAAAATATTAGAAAGCATATTGTGAGTGACTCACAGCAAAAGATGCTCTGGTCTTTATATCTTTAGGTGCTTTGGTCAGAGCTTGAACTACAGGAAAGGACTCTCAAACCTGATGCCCTTTGTGATGGCCATCATGATCTTTATTGCCCAGCACCAACCACACCCAGCTAAGGGTAAACAACTCAGCACTAGTACCCCTCTTTATAGAAAAGGCAGGGTATACCCTGAACCCAAGCTCCAGGTATGATGGAATGGGATAAAATCAGGAACATCCAAAATTCCACTCACATTTGTCCACACGTACATCTCCTAGAGAAGCCCCAGGTTTCTGGCTATTCCTCCTGGGTCCCTCTGCAGGGAGTGAAGCAGAGGAAATGTGTGCTACTAGAAGTCAGAACATTTGGGTTGACTTCACATCTGCCGTGTTCAAAATGTCTGAATTTAGTTCACTTTCTTCTCCAGTCTGAGAATTTGTTTCTTCTTGAAAATAGATTCAGTAAGCATTTCTCACCTTTTGTGAAGAGTCATGCAAGATTAAATGTGATAATAGACGTAAGGCTTTTTTATAAGCTGCAAAGGGCTATATACACACAAGAGAAGTTGGGTGGAAGTACACATATTGTCTATGAGGCAAAGATTTATAGTATGGAATTAATGGGTATGAGATACTATAGATTTTAAATATTTTTTTTCCATTCCATCAACATTTAATCTCATATTCTTGCCTGAACAGTCCCAAAGGAAAAACTTCCAGAATAAGAATCCTAGAGATTTGAAGTGTAGGTGCATTTTGATAGTATCTTCTGCACAAATTCAGATAGCGCTTAGTGGATAAGTGTGACTGGTATGTAATAATTGATGACATTTATTGAACATGTACAACAAGTGCTAGGCACTGTAATGATAATGATAGCAAATGTTTATTAAGCTATAATTTGTATCATATGCTAATTACTTTCTATACATAATCTCATTTAAATATCACAACAATCCTAATCGTCAGTGACTAGTACTATTCTGTTTTACATACAAGGATACTGAGACACAGAGAAATTGAGAAACTTGTCCAAGGTCCCTTAGCTAGTATGTGGCAGAACCAAACTCCAAACCAGGCGCTTGGATTTCAGAAACTATCCTAAGTATTTTTTTTTTTTTTTTTGTGAGGAGATCAGCCCTTTGCTAACATCCGCCAATCCTCCTCTTTTTTTGCTGAGGAAGACTGGCCCTGGGCTAACATCCATGCCCATCTTCCTCCACTTTATATGGGACGCCGCCACAGCATGGCTTGCCAAGCCGTGCGTCGGTGCGCGCCCGGGATCCGAACCAGCGAACCCCGGGCCGCTGCAGCGGAGCACGCGCACTTAACCGCTTGCGCCACCGGGTCGGCCCCCTAAGTATTTTTTTTTATTTCCAAGATAACAACAAGGCAAAGCAGAAGCCTAGCTGACTGAATAAAGGATAAAAAGTCTCTGTGAAATGGCAACTGCTGGGCATTTCCCTCTTCTCTTTTCAACCCTAACTGTAGAGTTACAGCCAAGAGAAAGAAACTGTTAGAAAAGTACCAGGGTTTTCCTAAGGAGAAGGGAAGACTGGTTGTGACACAACACATGGGTATGTCAAGACTATTCAACTCTAATCACTAGGGAGAGCAGAAGCCCTTTTCCCCTGGTAAACATGACTGGCTAAGGTAAATGACACTCAAGAGACAAATAAGAAGTCATTTGAGTACAATCTTTACAATAGAATGGCAACATATAGAACAATGTATACTCCATGCTTCAGAATAAATGGAATATAGAGTTCAACATTTAAAAACAAACATAAATATCTTAAGAGAGCTAGGATAGCAGATATTGATGGCACTAAACAATAAGCTGTTATCAAGAAGAAGCAAACAGATTTACATGATATAAAAATAAAATTATACTTAAAAAAAATCATGAGATGGACAATTAACTGAATTGATAGAGCCACAAATTAAATTAATGAACATGAAGATCAGACCTAGGACCTTATTTAGAAGGCATGAGAAAGTCATGAAATAATGAAAAATATAAAAGATAAATTAATAAACACAGATGATAAAAACACAACTGTCATCAATCATTTATAGGTATACCAGAAAGAAAGAAAAATAAATGAAGAGATAGAATTAGATAAAATAATAATCCACCAGAATTTTCCAGGATTTAAAAATAGGAACACCTAAGATTGAAGGACCTGAGAATGTGAAAAACAGTATAGATAAGGAAAAAGCTACATGTATGTGTATTATAGGGAAATTCAGAAAATATTCTAAATGTTTCCAGAGAGTGAAGATATTTTAAAAGAAAAACATTCAGATTGATACCAAATTTTTCAATATCTACACTAGAAGCAAGATGACAGAAGACTAACATTTTCAAAGTGTGGAAGGAAAAGAACTTCAACTCTATATCTAGCATTTTTTTTTTTTAATTTTAGAGTGCAAATGATGCTCTGAATAATAAAAACATTATTTGAAAACAGTGAGAAAAGAAATGAATCCTAAATGATGCTATGTGAAATTTGGTAAACAAGGGTAATCAAATAACTTAGTAAAGTTTGTTATTGTCTAAAAATGAAGAATATGATAAAAACTTAGAGGAAGTGATGAAAACAGATGGGAGTTTACTAACTGAGTGGAAACATCTACTCAATCTCTTTATCTTTCTCAAACTTTCCTGGCAAGTGAATTACAATCTAATGCAAATGCCTCCACCCAATGCTTCCTTTCTCTAACCATTTAAAGGCAAACGCTGTTCAGAAGTGTTTCCCAGTGGTATGGGAGCCACGAGGAGTACTCAACGGAGGATTGAGGATATTCTGGTTTTGTATCACTGCATGACCAATTGCCACAAACTTAGAAGCTTGACACAGCACACAATCAATTCCTTCCCAGTTTCTGTAGGTCAGAAGTGTAGACACACTTAACTGGGTCCTCTGTTTTAGATTCTCATCTGGCAGCAATCAAGGGTTAACTAGGGCTGTGGTTTCATCAGAGGCTTGACTGGGGAAAGATACACTTCCAATCTCCCTCAGGTTGTTGGCAGAATTCATCTCCTCGGGCTGTAGGGCTGAAGTTCCCATTTTCTTACTGGCTGTCAGCCAGGGCTGATTTTCATTTAGAGGCTGCCTGCAATTCCTTGTCATGTGGCCTTTTTTATAGGCAATTCACAACATGTCTGCTTGCTTCTTCAAGACCAGCAGGAGAATCTCTCCCTCCAGTCCGTGAAGATAAAGTCATATACAAGAAAACATAATCATGGGGAGACACTCCATCACCTTTGCCATAGTCTTTTGCTTAGAGGCAAGTCACAGCTTCTGCTGGCACTAAAGGGTAGGGGATTATACAAGGACAGGAAGGACACAACTTATTGTAGGTCACCTAATGGTGTGTCTGCCACAGGTGGTTAGGGTTTTCCACCTTGGGGCTTAATTCCTTCCCTGTTAGACTGCCAAGGTATGCTCAAACTTGAGCCTGACCATTACCACAAGAAATAACTAATATTCAGGAAAATATGAACTGCCACACCAAATTTTCACACACCTGTAGAGTACAATCACTATACAAGAAAGACTACAAGCCAAACAACATATGCTACTTGAAGCAGAACTATTGGAAGAGATGGTCTACAGATATAAAATAAGCACAATAAATATTCTCAAAGGTAGGAGGGAATGTACTAATAAGATAAAGCAGGAGCAAGATGTCATAAAAAAGTTAGAAATATTAAGCACACAGAATGTAACACTAAATGGTCTAAATAGGATGAGTACAACTGAAGAGTGAATGAGCAGAGAGATCAGACAGAGGAACTCTCTCAGATGACACCAAAAAAGGATAAAGAAATAGAAGATGTAAGAGAAAAGCTGGGGAATACAGAGGCTAGAAGTAGAAGTGCCAAAATATGTAACAGTTTCAGAAGAACAAAAAATAATTAACAGGGGAAAGGAAATATTTGCAAAAAGAATGGAGATAAATTCCCTAGAATTAAAAACAAGATGAGAGATCTCAGACTGAAAGAGCCATACAGAACCAAATAGGATAGGTAAGGAAACAGCTGCACCTGAACGAACTGGAAACCCCCAACCCATAGAGACATTTCCAGAAAGAACGTAGGCAGCTTATAATAAAATTGAATGAGATTGACATCAGACCTTAAAATTCTTTATTTAGCAAAATTGCCATTAAAATAAGAAGGTGAAAAAAATATCCTCAGGCCTGTTGACCTCAGAGGATTTGCCACACCAAAATCCCCTTGGGAAACACTGGGAAGAAGCATTCAAATAAGAAGAAAAATATATCCAGGGAATGCTGCAACCCGTGTGAGAAATAAGGATCATCAACTATTTTAACACAGATTACAGTTGCCTCTTGATACAAGGACAAAAGAGGAAACTAGTACTCTATCCTGTGCAATAAACCCAGAAATAATGAAGATAAAGTGAGAGAAAAAAGCAAATGGCCCTGAGAATGTTATAAATTTTATGACTTGTTAGGCGAAAGACATAGATAATACTAAACTTGAGAAATCAGTATGGATATACACGTAAGAAGGATTCTTTATTTAAAGATAACTAATATAGGGGCTGGCCCCATGGTGTAGCGGTTAAGTGCGCGCGCTCTGCTGCTGGCCGCCCGGGTTGGGATCCCAGGCGCACGCCGCTGCACCGCTTGTCAAGCCGTGCTGTGGCGGCGTCCCATATAAAGTGGAGGAAGATGGGCACAGATGTTAGCCCAGGGACAGTCTTCCTCAGCAAAAAGAGGAGGATTGGCATGGATGTTAGCTCAGGGCTGATCTTCCTCACACACAAAAAAATAATAATAAAAATAAAGATAACTAATATAAAAACAAAAGTAGATGCATAATTGAAAAACAGAAGAAAACATAACATTAACAATGAAAAGAAGGGAAGAAGAAAAAATAAGCAAGAAAAGGGCATTAAAGGGAAAATATTAAATAAGATGATAGAAACAAATCTTAATATAATTAAGATAATATAATTAGATTAAACTCATCAGTGAAAGAGAATAACTCACACCAAAAACAAAAAAGTCCCAATAATATATCATCTGTAGTATTTGAAAATAAAATAAGAATTGAAAATAAAAGATGGAAAAAAAGATATGTCATGCAAATACTAACGAAAAGAAATCTGGGGAACTATTCTCAGTATCTAGCAAAATATAATTTGGGACACGAAAGTAACAAGAGATCAAAGGGGATCGCTACATTGGTAAAAAGTACAACTGAACAAGAAAACAAAATCATCATAAACAGCTATCACTACAACAACAAAGTTGTAAAATATATAAAGCCAAAATGAGCAAAACTAAAGAGAGAAATAGGTAAATTATCCACTGTTGTTGAAAATGTTATCACACTCTTCTCAGAAATGGATAGACTCAGAAGGGAAAATAAATTGAAATATGGAAAATATGGATAATAAAATATATAAATCCAATTAATCTGTGGGATAATTCAAAGCTCTACATCTAAAAAACAATAGAATACATACTTTTTTTGAGTGTAAATACAGTATTTAGAAAGTTAACCATATGTCAATAAAAAGGAAAACCAGAATTAATTCTCAAAATAAATAAGCAGATTAAAAAAGGAAGGAATGGAGGCAGGGAAGATAGAAGGGGGATAGAGATAGAGAGAGACAGAGAGAGAGGAAGAAAAAAAGAAAAAAAAAAGAAAGCAAGAATATTATATATGGTAGATTCTATGAACAAAATGCAAAAAAAAAAATTAATAGCATAAATAGCTTTAAAAATTCCACGTGTTTGGAAATAAAATAATATGCTAGTAAATAACTCCATATTTATAAATATTATTGTGCAAAAATTAGAGCTGGACAGTGAAAACTAAATGGATTCTTAGGACCCAACTTAAGTGCTAAGTTTAATTACAGTTATCAGAAAAGACATGTTTTAAAAATGAGCTAAGATTAAAACTCAAGAAGTTGGAAAAAAGAGTAATGAAGTCAAATAAACCAGAAGGTAGGAATGTAAGGCAGATTTCAATGAAAGAGTACATTTAGAAACACATAAAAGTTAAATAATACTCCAAAGTGATTTTTGCAAAACATTAATAATACATAATTCCAGTAAGATAATTCAAGACAAAAGAGAGAACGTAAACTTAAAAAATATATATCGAAAAGAGCAAAATCACTAAAGACAAAAATACATAAAAATAGATATAAAAAACTAATACAGTAGTTAAAAAATAAACTCTAAATGAAATAGTTAAATTCTTAGAATAAACGTCAAAATTAGGAAATAAAGGAAACTTTTAACAGATAATAAACATTAAAAAAATGAAATAGCAGTTGAAGACCACCCCTGCCAAAACTTACAGTCCAACTAGTTTTATAGGTGAACTCTATCAAATTTCTGTGAAAGAGTTAATTCCTGTTTTATACAAATTGTTCCAAAAAGTAGAAATGGTCTCCAAACTAAGCAACGAATACAAAACAGTTCCATTAAAATGTCTAGGTAGAATTTTTGAGAGACTTGTCAAATTTATTTAAAAAATGTTTATGGAAGAAGAAAGTCCTTCTTGAATTGAATAGCTATTTCAATTTTATAAAATTAAAATAAAAAGAGATCACTATCTCTACTAGTTATTAAGACTTACTATAAGGGCATAGTAATTAAAGATAATCTGATATTGGCCCACAAAGAAACAAATAGACCGATGGATTAAAATAGGAAGCTCAGAAATAGCATCTTAAATTGACAAACAGTAAAACTGAAAAGAACATATTGTTTAGAGAAATAATGTCATGGAAATTCACTTACAACCAGGAGAAAAATCATGTACAATAACTTACATTGTATATAAAGGCAGAGCCCAGATGAAATAAAAATAGAAACATGAGATAAACAAAGTTCTTACCACATACACACACACAAAGGTAATGATGTGAGGTGATGCATGTGTTAACTAACCTTATTATGGTAATCATTTTTCAATATATATTTATATCAAATCATTACATTGTACACTTCAAACTTAAACAATGCTATATGTCAATTATATCTCAAATAAAGCTTGAAAAAAATAAAACTGATTTTAATGTAAAAAAAAGATCTAAATGTGGGGTGGGGGAATATAAGAAGGTAACAGAAAAAAAAAATTGAAAAAATAATTGTGATACCTAGGAGTGGGGGAAAATGTATTTAACAAGCTATCAAAAGCATACACAATATGGAGATATTAATGGGTGTGCTTACACAGAAATTAAGAATTTCTGTTCATTGAAGGACATCATTGGCAAAAATAAGACAGAGAAATATGACAGCAGGGAGAGGATAAGTGTCATATTGAAAACCTGTAAGACAATATCTATAAAGTTAGGAACCCCAGTAGAAATGTGAGCAAAGATATTAACAGGTAATAAAAGAGAAGGACAAAATGACTAACTGGTGTGAGAAGAAACTGTCAAACTCACTAGCAAGCAGAGAAATGCAAATGAAAATAATAATGAGATGCTATTTTACATCTGTAGGAAAGGCAAAAATAAAATTTTAATGACTATCATGTATTAGGAAGGATGTGCACACGTGTGTCCTGCAGGTGGCAATGCAACGTCCAAAAGAAACCCAAGCTCCCTCAGTACTAGCATCAGGATCTAATGAGGGTACAATCTCAGACTGGAGGTGTGCCAGCAGAAATACAGTAAGTGCACAATTCTCAAAATCAGTTTGTCCTAAGTGATCTGGGCTGGCATTCAGAGACCGCTTTAACTTAAACTAGAAAAAAAAATACACAGGGGGACAGAGAAGACACAAGTCCCACTCCCTGCAGGAGAGAGGTTAGGGCAGCCTCACCTAGTTTATCCCATGCTTAGCCCAGAGGCACAGAGTATGTTGAGGACCTCGGAATCTGCCTTCCTGGGAGTCCTCATTCTCCAATGCTGCCCAGTGATGCCCTAGGGGTGAGTGGCTTATTCTCCTCATGTTTTATTTCCTGAGAGGAGCCTAAACCTTGAATGTGGTAGGTTCTTCCTTCCTAAGCCACAAACAACGGGCTGAAGATAACCCACATACATCATGTAACTGGATATAACAAATTGACATCAGTTATCTCTTACTAGAAATTAATTTCTGTTTAAACACAAATGATAGTTATGATCTCTTAGCAATTACCGGTTGTTTGATTGACTAAGTGCTAACATATCATAATGATTAGTTAAATCCAATTCTTATAAGATCCTCTCCATCTACCTCCCCACCTCGTGCCTGTCCAACTCGGTGAGAATCAGCCAGCAGTTTTTCCATGTGTATTAGCCTTGCCTGGTGACCTTCACACAGATACACATCCCTTTTGCCACATACTCATGACACTTTGTGATCAGTGTTGCCAGATAAAATACAAGACACCCAGTTAAATTTGAATTTCAGATAAAGGTCTTTTTTTTTTTTTGCTGAGGAAGATTGGCTCTGAGCTAACATCTGTGCCCATCTTCTTCCATTTTGTATGTGGGATGCCACCACAGCATGGCCTGATGAGCAATGCATTGGTCTGTGCCTGGGATTCGAACCCACGAACCCCAGGCCGACGAAGCAAAGTGCGTGAACTTAACCATTACACCACTGGGCGGGCCCAAAGATCTTTTTTTTTTTTTTTTTGGTGAAGAAGATCAGCCCTGAGCTAATATCCAATGCCAATCCTCCTCTTTTTTTTTGCTGAGGAAGATTGGCCCTGGGCTAACATCTGTGCCCATCTTCCTCTACTATATATGGGACACCAGCACAGCATGGCTTGACAAGCGGTGCGTTGTTGCACACCAGGGGCCTGAACCTGTGAACCCTCAGGCCGCCGAAGCGGAGCGCGCGCGCTTAACCGCTACGCCACCAGGCTCCCCCCCAAAGATCTTTTTTTTAGTATAAATATAACTCAAATTGTACATGGGATAAACTTCCACTAAATCTGGCAACTCTGCTTTTGATTCTCCATTAGCTTGGCCTTAAACATCACAGCTGTTGATCTTTAGCATTCTCTTCTTTCCACTCATTGTTGCCAGAACTGAGTCTCATTCTTCTGGTAATTTTTCATGGCCCACTGGCCCAAATCTGCTGCCAAGGCAAAGGAAAGGAACATGCATTTTTTCCTTAATTCTAATAAAATTGTGAGGTAGGTAGTGTTATCCTCAATTTACAGAGAAGAAAACTGAGGTTCACCTGCGTTCAGTGCTGCACCTGGGATCACACAGCTAGCAAGTGGAGTCAGTCCTAGAATCTGGGGTGGTCTGGGTCCAAAGTCATTCCCTTTCCACTTAACCACACTGCCTATTAGGAAAAGTAAAGGAGAACTTTAAAGAGTTGGCAGGGCATTGGGATGGGTGAGTGGTGCAGTATTTTTGCACTGATTCAAGAGTTTGACTGAAGTAGCACTTGTTCTCAAAGAGCTCTAAAGATCTTGGGATCCTGGTACCCCAGTGCAATAGTGCCTGGACCTCTGTAAGCTGCATAGCTGAGCTCACTGTGCTGCTTCTCATAGTCCATCTCCTGGGAACCCAACACTGAAGAGCCACCTTAGACAGGCAAGCGCAGAGAGAAGAAAAACCCAAAGTAGCTACTTGAAACCCTGTTTACTTTTCCCTATACCCAGAGGCCCAGAATAAGTCTGCATCTTCTTGCTTTATCACATATATAGAACAAAACAAAGCCCAAATTCTGTATCGAAGGATCTATTTACAAAACCCAGTGTAGTTTCCTGCACCTGCCCTCCTTCATTGAGAAGACACAAGGCTCTTACCTTTAGGAAAATCACCCAAATTATATGAACTAATTATCCATGTTGTTTCTCTTTTGTTTTTTTCCCCTAAATTATGGCCACCTTTAAGAGAATTCAGTTGCTTCTTTTAAAGAGAAGATTGAACCACCTATTAGAATGTAAAAGAATGCTAATTGGAGTTCAAATCAAATAATAGGACACAGTTTAAATTTATACTTATAAAACAAATTATCCTCACCTTTACACCCCTGACTCCACGGGCTCGAAACAGCAGAATGACCCAAAGTCACCTTGAATCTGTCCTCCCTTACAACCTGACAATGATTGCTTTCTTTTTTGTTTTTAGTCTCTTTCAGCCAGAAGGAACTGCTCTTAGCTGTGAGATTATGCAGCTCTGTTTAGAAAGCTTTTGTGAGTCCCTGTAGTATAATGATTTTCCTTTAGAGAGCATGTGATTTTAGGTTCTTGCATAACAGCACAGATTTTTATGGTATTACTAAACTTCGTAATTTTATTTCCATCTGACAATTAAGTGCACATTGATGTTATGGAATTTTTTCTTCCTTCCATCACAGTTGGATGAAATTGGAAAGGCAGAGTGTGCTGTGTTGGGAGTGTTCATGTCTAGAAGTGTAAACGTTTTGTGATTCCCCTGTTGAAGATCCATTTCACACATAGGCAAATCCATCACATCGCTACTGTTTGCTTTCAGTTGCAAAAAAAGCTGTAACCCAAAACACACAATGCACCAACCAAAAACAATCAATGTGCCATTTATGCAGTCCCTTTGTTTAGGAAATAGTTTAACAGTTTACAGTACATTAACTCAGATGTTCAAACTAACCTTTCTGAAGAAAGTGAGACTCTTCCAAATAAATGCATTTTTTTCCTCTGGAATTCATCATTTCTCATCACTAGCCACATCTCTTTCTTGTCTATAGCACTCAGACCTGCACAGTAACACCAGTCTTCTATAGAGACCCTTTCTGCCTCCCTTTGCTATGTAAATAAGACACATCACTTGTTCTAATCCAGGCAGCTGAATGCAGACAGATGTATTTGCTTGTGTACTGGGAAATCCCATTTGGACATGTATGATTCACTCTGTCCATTGGAGGCAAGGTGAAGGGTTCTCGATGAATGTTCAGTACCCATTAGGCATAAGACAAGTGGCCTTTGAGTCTCTCAAAGTTGAATTTTGTAATTTATCCAAGAATCTGTAGGAATGATAATGCTTTCTTTTAATCTTCATCTGTTGGCTTTCATCCATTCCCTGATGATTAGAGTTTTGCAGACTTGCTAGGGCTTAGTGTTGCTTCCACTAGAAAGGCTTATTTGATCCATAGTATGATCCCAAGACAGGGTGGATAGAAACTGAAATCCAGTCTGGCTCCGCCCCTACTCTGTGGTCAGGTGCAGGCATTTCCCACTGGCAATCACTTCCCATAGTCAGCAGATCTCATGTCCTTAAACTTCATTACTCAGATTAGTGAAACTGAGGCACCAGCTGAACGTTTATGATCTTCACTCCACGGAATAACCCTACCTTAAAATCTACCAGTAGCTCTTGCTCCTGTCCCAATACTTGGATATATTCTGGTATGGACTGAGCGTTTGTGTCCCCCTGCACCCCCAAAAATTCATATGTTGAAGTTCTAACCCTTGGTGTAGCTGTGTTTGGAGATGGGGCTTCTAAAGAAGTAGTTAGAGCTACCATTTTATGTGTCTGTGGTGAGAGCCCCTGAAATCTACTCCCTTAGCAAATTTCCCATATACAGTACAGTATTACTAACTATAGTCACCTTGCTGTACATCAAAACATCATCTTGTACTGCTTAAACATATACATGTATTATTAAATTTTTTTTAAAAAAACTAAATTTTTTTTAAAAATTAGAAAAAGAAGTAATTAAGGTTAAATGAGGTCATAAGGGTGTGGCCCTGACCCTACAGAATTAGTATCTTTATAAGACCACACACCAGGGAGCTCTCTCTCCGAGCATGCACGCACCGAGGAAAGGCCATATGAGGACACAGTGAGAAGGGGGCCATCTACAAACCAAGATGAGAGCTCTCACCAGAAACCAACCATGCTGGCACCCTGATCGTGGACTCTCTGCCTCTAGAACTGTGAGGAAATAAATTTCTGTTGTTTAAGCCATCCAGTCTGTGATATTTTGTTGTGGTAGCCTTAACAGATTAATATATACTCATATGTAAAGGTCATCCTAAAAACCACCTTAATCTTTCTGAGGTTTTCACCAAAGAAGTTGCAAGTGAATTCAGACTCATTTTCCACACACAAAACACCATCTCCAAAATTGCACAATTGAGAAATGAATGTATGCAAAATATGTAATCTTAGATTAAGCAGCCTTGGGCAAATACTCATGGGTTTATTTCCTCTAAACTTTAAAGATTGTTTCTATGAATTACCCTAAATAAACACAAAATAGCCAAAACGTAAAGAAAAAAAGAAAAACTTCTAATCAGTGGTCTGCCCACTATGTCCAGTGGCAATATCACAAAGCCCACTGGATTTGCCAAGGTAAGGATATGATGGCAGCCTGTTAATCCTTGACTTCCTAAATATTTTCTTTAACATTGGTCAAACCCACCAATTCCGCACTGCTTTTTCTGACAGAAGTTTTCCCCAATTCCTGGACCTCAATCACTAGGCTGATTAGACCGCAGAGTTTAGTGGCTGCGCTTGACTAAGAAATGTAAACAAACAGAATAGAGCAGGGCCCCTGACACTGCTGGGTAAAGGTGACCCTTCTGTGGCCACTCTGTCTACAGTCACTCAAAAAATTCTGCAGCAAAACTGACCCTTGTTGGCTTAATAAACAATTCCATTCAGTCCAAGAAAATAACTGGAAAACTTTGCCTAACATATCAACATAGATTCAGGATATATAGCTTCATGTCTTTTCTGGGGGATGTGTGTTTCATGAGGGCTAGAAGGCTTTCATAGGAATTCTTACTTTTTAGGCATACATGAAGCATCTTTTATACTGAAAACTGTGAAGATTCGAAGACCTGAAACGGACTTAAGTGAGCCGCCCACACTTCAAGATCTCAATCAGCACTAGATTTCTTCCTTCTCAGAGGTGTCTCCTACAGTCAGTTGCCCCTACTCCTTGCCCCTCTTTCCTTCCCAAATTCAGTGCTTTCAGTTAAACCACTGGGACACTCCTTGAACTATGAGTATTTTAATCATGAATACCTAAGGATAAATAAAGATGGAGAAGGGGATGAACTTAGCCTCCTCTTGGCCTGAGGCACCTGGGTGGTGAAAGTTTATCCAGTAAGACCTCAGTGACCCTGGTTCTCAGACCAGAGACATCTTTCCCCCTATGACTTGCATTCCCTCCACTTAGTGACTGCGGATTATGATTAAGGCCTCTCTCCTCACCTGTCTGGCCCAAATCCCTTCTACATACTCCTCTGAGACTAGGTGGTGAGACTAGTCACGCATTTCTCTTCCCCAAACTCCCATCTTCCATTCCTGGGCTGACTGCTGCGTCCAATTGGACAGGGCTGAGAGGGCAGCCTGTGTATAAGCTGGCCAAGTTTAAAGCAGGATTTATGAATCTTGTGCGGGATTTTCATACTGTCTATACCACCGTGAAATTATCTGCTGATTCCATTTAGTAAACAAGGCAGCAGGTTGAAGACGTTCCCAAGCCCACAGAGAGACTGTGTGGCCGCAATGCTAATGTGCTAACGCGGGGACTAAGGGGACTTCTGTTGGGGAGGTGGGCTTGTCAACCCCAGCATCACTCTTCCAGTGCCTAAATAGGACGCAATTGCAGAAAGGCACGTTTGTGCACTGTTTCTCCACTCATTACTTATGCACAGCATATATTATTCAAAATAAGCAATTATCCCAAAGAAAACAAAACTATTTGCGTTTCCCAGGAGAGAATTTGCCCCACTGAGGGAGCTAGTGTCAGGCAGAGAGTAAGAAACTACTGACTAGAGCAGAAACAGTACCATATTCTCCCTGCAGGACAAAAGCCAAATGCTCTAGCCTGGCATGCCGAGCCTTGCACACCTCGGCCCTGCCCAGCCTGATTTCTTGCACTTCACAAATGCCCAACATGGTCCTTGCACTTGAGCTGGACTTATTTTTGCTCAAAATAGAGACCAATGTTGTCAACACCAATGTTTAAAAAATTATGAGTGAAAGAGCATTACGATGAAAAAAAGACTATTAGTAATTCCATTTGTTTTTCTTTAAATTATAAAAGACCTCCATCATTCACTTGTTTTGGTGAAATATACATACAGTGAGGCATTGTGGAATGGAGGTGAGTCTTCCCCATAAATCCTCTCTTAAGCATTCTACCCAGAATGTTTTTTCCTGAATTTTTAAAGCAGTGGTTTTCAAATTTTCACAAGCAATCAGAATTCCCTGGGAGGCTTGTAAAAACACAGATAGCTGGGCCCCACTCCAACAATTTTTTATTCAGTGGGCCTAGGTTGGGGACCAATAATTTGTATTTGTAAAACATTCCCAAGTCATTCCAGTGCTGCTAGCCCAGGGACCAACTTTGATAACTATTGTTCTGAAGTTGTTTGTCCAATGAGGTAGCCACTAGCCACATGTGGCTATTGAGCACTGAAATATGGCTAGTCTGAATTGAGATGTGCCATAGTGTAAAATACACTATACACAGATACAATGCAAAATACTATATTAATAATTTGTATATTATTATATAATGAAATGACAAAAATTTTGGAAATTTTAGGTTAACATATTATTAAAATTAATTTCACCTGCTTCTTCTTACTTTTTAATATAGCTACTCCAAAGTTTAAAATTACATACATGGAGAGCCAGCCCTGATGATCTAGTGGTTAAAGTTTGGCACACTCACTAGGGTTCACCTCCTGATAGCAGAACCACACCACCCATCTGTTAGTCACCATGCTGTGGCAGTGGCTCACATAGAAGGACTAGAAGCATTTACAACTAGGATATACAACCATGTCCTGGTGCTTCAGGGAGGGAAAAAAAAAAAAAGAGGAAGATTGGCAACAGATGTTAGCTCAGGGTGAATCTTACCCTGCAAAAAAACAAAAAAAATTACATACAAGGCTCACATTATGTATCTATCTGACAGCACTGCTCCAGAGGATCACACATGGGCTACGGATGGGATGTGGTCAATATGAAATCGAAAGGCAAAGATAGATTCAGAGCGTGAAAACAGATTTGATTACCTGCGTATTGATTGACTATTCCAAGATCGTAAAGAAGCATAGATCAGCATATATCAGGCCCTGAACGCATTCTTTTAGTGGGCTGACCACAAAATCCAAGATCACTCTCCACCAGAATCTGACAGATTCCTGCAGCAGTCTGGCCAGAAGAGCGTGCAGCTAGAGAGAGGAAGGAGTGAAGGAGAGTATGGCTGTGCTCATTGGCCAGGGGCCCTGTTTCCAGCAACTTCCTTTTAAATACCTTTAAAAGTGCTTGAAAACAACTCTAATAAGGTGAATTATTTTTCATAAAGCCTATATAGTTACCTTTGGACAAAGAGAATTTGCATGCTTTCATCACAGCAGAGGCTAAGGTAATTCTGAAGGCAAATATTTAACGTAAAAATATATTGTTTGCCTTAGCCCCAAATCACAGACAACAATCGGTCTCTCTTCTAAAGAGAGATTTGGGATTCTCTCTGTCAGCCTTCTTACTCTGGTTGGACTTTATCCCCCAAACTCAAGTTTACCCTTGAGAAGTTGATAGAGCTGGACTGAATTATTATTATTTTTTTTTTTCTGAACAGTAATGTTGTATTGCTCTGTTACGTGTACCCATACAATAAAGCTGCTTTCCTTAGGGAAGGACGATGTAAGTAAAATGCATTGTTGGAATTTCTTTGTTTTGTTATTCTGCATTGGTATTCCCCAAGCCTAAGCATAGCGTTTTCTCTGCTGATGCGGAACCAGAATGCACTGCTCTTACAAAGTCATTTGGCAAAGATATGCTTCAATGGGAGGGTCAGAAAACCATCCCTATCATATTCTTGTGTGGGAGAATCCAGCTCAAGCTAAATCACTCTTCTTTAATTTCATAAATATTCATTTCATCAGAAGAAATGTATCCAAGTCAAACTATGTTACTCTCGTAAGTGACACAGGACAGAGGATAAGCAAGGTTGGCTTCCTCAAATCCCAAGGTTCCTACCCTGTCAAGAGATGGCATGACATTTCATTGAAGTAGTTTTTCATTTTTGCTTGGCAGTATGGTGGGTAGCCAAGAGGAACAAATTCACTTAACATAAAATATTAGCATTCATCAGGATTCTTTTTACTCTGTGTGATTAAAGCATCGTGGAAACAAATGTAGTTCCTTAAATGAGGTGTGACTGTGTCAGCCCCAAGAAAAACCCCAGGCACGGAAATGGAGGGGAAAAAGGCAAGTAGACGTGGAAAATCTCTCTCGTTACTTTACTATAAGATTCTTAATTAGTCCCAAAGGTTTTTCTCAGTCATTTTAAAGCAGACTCAGGTAGATTAGACAATGAAACCTGTCAATCAATCTCTGTTCTACTCACCCATTCTACTTACACAATTTGAACCTCCATAACTTGGAATTATGAGTTGGCTAGGATTTTGCTCCACTCAAAATAGCAGGTAGGTAAGTGAAATTGTGCCAGTAAATGAGCTTTTCTAATTGAGTTCAGCCTTGTAAATTAATAAAAGTTCCTGCCAATCAAACATGTGCATGTTTGCAGGAATATTATCAGTAGGTAATGGAGATAATTAATACTTCATGACATCAAGGTCTGAAATTAAAATCAAATCTGAGACTTAACTGTGATTATTAAATCTGAGGAAAATTATCTTTCAGATGACAAGTGTCACAACCTTCAGCACCTGAATTAATAACAGGGAGCGAGCCTCCAAAAACACAGTACACACTTCTTTTTTCCTACGTTGCAATAATTATCACTTCATGACACCAAGGACCTATATCTGGCTCAAGACAGTGTTGCAGATCAGTGAAGTATTATTGCAGCAGAAAACACGAATTTCAGGCAACTTATCCAGTAGCAAAACATAATTGAAAGAGTATAGGACTGGGAGATGGGAGACCCTGGTCCTAGCACGGACTTTCTGAGATGTGGGTTCTAGCCCAGAATCTTGCTGATAATTTTTCCTTTTACTCTAGCTAAGCATATCATTTCACCTATCTGGGTCTTAGTTCTTTTATCATGTGAAGCTAACTTTTACTCTGTTGAAAAGAGTCATGTAAAGATCAAATAGAAGTGTTTTTTTAAATAATTAATTTATTAATTGTTTTCTTTTATCCATTCATTCTTCCAGTATGTATTGAGTGCCAGTGATTATGTGGAGTGTTTGGAAAATAGAGATTAGAAAAGAAAAGATAATCCCTGATCTCAAAGGACTTCATGGCCTGGTGAGAGCATTGTCTACGTAAAGAGTACCGAGACAGGGAAAAGCTTGGAGTCTGTGGGAAGTGTGTCTCGTGGCACGAGGGGTGAGGTTGGGTTGCTGTCGGGGATAGTCCCAGAGGAGATGAGGCTGAGACTGAATCTTGGAGGACAAGCATCTATTAATAGATTGATGAGCATTCAAGGGAACAAAGGAACTGTTCATAAATTATTTTCCCACTATAACTACATTGGAGTGGTTGATTCCCAGGGAATAGTTACTAATGTGTGACTATCATAGGTGCATGCTGAAAACAAAACACTGTTTTCCAAATCACAGCTGCATACTGGAAGGGGAGTGGATGGTTTATAAAAAGAAAAAAATAGTGACTTGCCTGAGGATAGCTGACTAGAAAGGATTGGATCTAGGATTTAAACCATATGGCTTAATCAGTATATGTATGACCTCATTTTGTTGTTGTTGTTAAGATCCAAGAATTGCAGGGGTGAGGCCAGTGAGGCCCTTTCTCATAGGGGCAGGTCCCCAATAGAGCTGTTGGATTGAGGACAGATTCCAGACCCAGAGAGGAAGCCCAGCACCCTGCAGGGAGTGGAGTCATGGAGACCAAGCTGGTCTCCAGGGGTAAGGAGAGGGATGGGCCCGACCAGGGGGCCGCTGAATCCCAGACTGAGGGCTGAAGACTAACTCTGGACACTACCTGGGGGTCTGTGAGCTAGCTTTGGCCCTGGCTTCCTTCACCAGGACTAATCCAGGGAAGGCTATAGGCTCTGGCAACTGAGAAGAAGGGAGAGGCTGGTCCTAACAACACCCAGGGATGACAGAGGGGAGGTGAGGAAAAAGGTTGTGGTCATCTGGATCAGGCAAAGCTCTCCCTGCCAAGGGCTAGGTGTAGGATCTACGCCTCCGGCTCTTCTGAGCTATGCCTTCTGAAATACAGGTCCCCGAGGCTTTCCCTTCTATACAAGATGGGCTGAAACTCAGGTGATGTACCCACAATGGTAGTTGAAATATGAAAAATCTTCCCTCCTTGTGTGCAAATAACCACCATCCAAGCTCCCCTCTGCCCAACCTCCCCAGCCCCTCCTCCAGGAGCTGGCAGACCTCCTCTCAGGGGATGTTTGAGGCCTCTCTCCAGCACTAGGCCCTGTGCTATGCACACTTTTAAATATTTGAACGTCACTGCTAAGTATAAGAACAACGGTGTCCCCCATGCCCTGGAGGACAGTTTCTCCTGCCCCTGGTCCCACTTGCTGCTCATATGTGAAACCTCCTCCCAGCTCAAATGTGACTGATCAGAAACTGTTGGAAAACACAAGACTTACGTTCACTGTTGTTACAGGCTATGCCCTATCCCAGCACACACTGCTGTTTCTTACTTTATTGTCCGATTAAAATCCTCTATATGTTATTCTCTGGCTGAGACATGAGATGTTCAAATTGTTTTAGGGCAAAGGGTCTGCTAACATACATTGTCCTCTTACCTCTACCCATCAGAGGATATCGTTATCTCATTTCTTCTGAGCCCATCAGAAGAACTAGTTTGGGACACCAATAAGCCTTCTGGAAGTGACAGTCGCCAGAGGGGTAGGACAGTCATGTGTCTAAGCACAGAGGTTAGTTGGAAAAACCTAGGCTGGAGTCCTATCTCAGCTACTTAACAGATGACCCTGCACAGGCAATTTCATCTCTTCAAGTTTCAGCTTTCTGATTGTATAATGGAGACATTAAGACTATCTAACACATAATGTTGCTGGGTGGGTTAAATGTGATCATGTACATTAAATGTTTAGACTGCTTTAGTGCAAAATAAGTGCTTAATAAATATTAGCTGTTATTGTTGCTCCTTATTGCCTTTGCAGCATATTGTACTCCAACTCTCAGAGAACAAGTATGCTAAGTTCTAATGTGGATCCTTGAAATCCAGACACAATGTTGTGAATATCACGGGAATGTCAGAAATAATGGGAGGCTGATGAGGGAGAGATTTGAGATGAGGGTGCTTACCCTGCTGTCAGTCACTTCCCCTTATTGAGGAAGTGTCTGAGCTTTTCCATAGACACTACAAAAGCACTGAGATCCACTCTAAAATCTAGGTCTCATGAGAGCCTCACAGAATAGGGGGTTTAGAATATATTTGTAAAGAAGCAAACATATACTGCAGTTGAAAGGTAGCTGACTTTCCTGGCCATATCTAGTCTCCTGGGAACTTGGCACGTATTAGCATAACTAGAGAAATTATTTTTTGAGCAACCCTCCAATGGCCAGAGTTGCAGTGGACTCCCTGTTAGCTCAAGAAGCCCTAGTGGGCTGTCTGTCCAGTGTGTGTGCTCCAGAGAGAGGGATCTGGAGAAGTCTACGCCCTACCCTTGGAACAAAATTTATTCCCTGCCTGATCCTCCAGGAGAAGGCATCTGTTTCTTCAATTTGTTGTTTGCAGCAAGGTGCAGCTTAGAGGGGAGTGTGGATGTGGTTGTTTTTGCCATGAAATTAAATAAGAGCAATGATACAGAGCCAATGTGCACCCATAAATTTCAAGAAGGAAAATTCCAATGTAGCATGAGGATAGAAGTAGCTGATATATTAGAAGGGAACGACACTGAATCTTGTGCAAAGCGAGAGAAATATAATTTCCCTGCATTATCTTGTCCCTTTCTTAATTGCCTACCGGGATGCATTCATCAACTAGCTTCCCTAGGCCCGAGCTTTTGACTTCCCTGCGTTTTTATATAAAACCAGCTTGTGTTTTAAGTATAAAACACACTGCTTGTGCTATCATACCAGACATAGCAAATGGATAAAAATCTTCACTTGTCAGTTTCTAGATACAACGCACTTTGCATTTCAAGACTGGGAAATAGGCTGCAAACACGGAGCACTGACAAGAAATATGGGAGTTAGGAGCATCAGCTGGGCTACGTTTACTGCAAAGAAGGCTCACATCCCTACCTGGGGCTTTGTGCAACCCCAGAGTTGACAGGGAGAAAGGATCTCCTGCCAGGCTGCCTCACATGCGAATGGTGTGCAATAAGAACTTGGCACAGAAAGCTGGAAACATATGAAAGTGACTCCTAGTCCTGACACTAACTGTGTGATTTTTGGCAAATTATATAATCTTTCTTAGCCTCAGTTTCTTAATTTGTAATTTGGGGATAATAATATCAACCTCATAGAGTTATTGTGATTATTGAATTAGATATTGCATATTAACAGCTTAGCCTAGTGCCTGCTGTATAGTGAGTGCTCAATAAAAGTTAAGTATCATTATCAGCTTTTACTGAAGTTGCACGAAAGCAGTTTGTATGCATAGAACTACACGGACTTTGTTTAATAGTTTAGGTTTTTGAGGTCAAGGAAGAGTCAATAACTTCACCCAAAACCACACAACTAGTCAAAGCTTATATTCTTTGATTTCTTTCATCATTGTTTTGTGGTTTTCAGCATATAGATCTTGCACGTATTTTTTTAGATTTATACGTATTTCATTTTTTGATGCTATTGTAAATGATATTTTTAAAATTTTGAATTCCAATTGTTCATCATTAATATATAAAATACAATTGATTTTTGTATGTTATTTGTATGCTGTGACCTTGCAAAACTCATGTATTAGTTCTAGGAAGGTATTTGTAGATTCTTTGGAATTTCCTATGAAGACAGTAATGTCTTCTATGAATAGATACAGTTTTATTTCTTCTTTTCTTATGCTTATGTCTTTTTTCTTCCTTTATTGCACAGGCTAGGACTTCCAGTACAGTGTTGAAAAGATTAGTGAAATAGGAAATTCTTGCCTTGATCCTGATATTAGGGAAAAAGTAGTCACTCGTTCATATTATATGTGATGTTAACTGTAGGTTTTTGGTAGGTGGTTTTTTTGGGGAGGGAAGATTGGCCCTGAGCTAACATCTGTTGTCAATCTTCTTCCTTTTTCCTTTTTTCCCCCCAAAGCCCCAGTAGATAGTTGTATGTCATAGTTGCACATCCTTCTAGTTGCTCTATGGCTTGATGAGCCGTGCATAGGTCCATGCCCAGGATCCGAACTGGCGTAACCTAGGGCCACTGAAGATCAACACGTGAACGTAACCATTATGCCACTGGGCCAGTCCCTGGTAGACGCCTTTTTATCAGGTTAGGGCATCTCCTTTCTTTTTCTGGCATGCTTAAAATTTTTATCATGAATGGGGATGCTGAACTTTTTCCAATGCTTTTTTTTTGCATCTATTGAAATGATTCTGTGATTTTTCCTCTTTATTCTGTTAATATAAATTACATTGATTTTTTTCAATTTTTTAAATAAAATTGGAAGAATAATAACTGTAGTGGAAGGATTTTTGTTTTCCCAAGGATTTTGAGAACTTTAGTAGGGAAATAGGGGTATGGCTGTTTACATCAGTAGTAAACTTAGTCAATGGATATCTCCTGTAGATCCAGAGGGTAGGACCCCTGATTCTGAGCTCAACGAGTGCTTGTGGATTTGCCAGGGTGTTCCATGTGAAACTGGCCTATACCATTACTTTTTAATTTTATTTATTTATTTTTTCCCCCAAAGACCCATTAGATAGTTATATGTCATAGCTGCACAACCTTCTAGTTGCTGTATGTGGGACACGGCCTCAGCATGGCGGGAGAAGCAGTGCGTCCGTGTGCGCCCAGGATCCGATCCCGGGCCGCCAGCAGCAGAGCGTGCGCACTTAACCGCTAAGCCACAGGGCCGGCCCATACCATTACTTTTTAAAATAAATTCACTTTAACCTGTTATTTTCCCCATAAGCTGAAAATTAAATATTACGTACTTTAGCTCAAAGGCTGAACAGTGCTCTAATAAGTAGTGAGGAGAAGGTGCATATAGAGACCAGCCAGGTCTGTCATAGCTGAAGGCTGGGAAAGCTGCAGCGATGGCTAAGCCACACGGACAAGGCATAGGAACTACCATAACTCCTGCTCTGAAGGTCCGAAGACAGAGAAGATAGAAGACAGATAAAAAGGGTTAATACCCAGGCATTGCTTCCAGAGCTGTCCAACCTCCAAAGAAAATTTGGTGTGTGGGAGCTTGGATGGGTGCATTAGTAAAAAATTGATTCATTTGGGTCGTGATTTTTATAAAGGAATGTACCTTTTGTCCCCTAAAATGGCAATTGTTACTGCCTTAATAATGTCCAGGCCTAACTTCTATTTTGTTTTCATCATTCAAATTTGATCTGTCTTAGACTTTAATGAATCTCTCCAGTGCTGTTGTTCTTGGTTCCTGTGCCTACTCTCCTCATCATCTCACAACCCTCTAGCAATAGCTATTCCATGAAATGAAGATTTTTAAAAAAGCAATACTTAAATCATTTTAACAAATGAGCATAAGTGCAACTTCTTTCCCCGTTTAACTTCCTCGCTTGCAGTCTGGTGCAGACAGAAGCCCTCACAGCCCAGGTCTCTAACAGATATTCTGGTTCACATGTTCCATATGAAGGAAGCCATGTATTAAATTGAGATGAGCCCTCGCATTTCATCACAGAAAGTGAGTGTTGGCTTGAAATGGAGGATCAGCTCATGTGGGTATGAGATGGTGGTTGGGATCATAAACTGCTGCTCCTGGGCAAAGGACCGTATTATTAAAACTGTTGTTTATGGCCCTTATCATTTACAAACAGGTGAACACAGAAAAAAGACTTTCAATTTCCCTAAATTAATTTTCAGTTGAGGGTTCTCTTGTGTTAAAAAGATAAGAAACTTGTATAGAATTACAGTATAAGAAGTTTACAGCTGTCTAAAGAAACTGCAAGTCTAAGGTCTTCTAGCAAATATGGATAAAATGACATTTTTCAGAATGACTGTTACTCTTTATGACATATTTGAGAAGTTGAAATGGCTTTAAAACAAATAATGCCCTAATCTGTGATCCCATCGCCTGTGAACAACTTCCTGGGTGATTCCAGTAAACTTAGCTTTAAGATATTAATTGCTAGCAAAAGAGCTGGTCAGGACATTGATGACTGGGGAGCCAAATCTGGTGCTATTACTGTAGTTTAATATCAAGAAGTCCTTCCCCAAAGCCAGTACCACTTGCTAAGTGAAGGTCTCCTCAGCATTTCGATGGGAAGAGCTATCAGCATTCTTCTCCTCTCCCGACTGGTACCACTACCACCTTGCACATAAGCATACCTCTATCTGCACATACTGACTTCCATAACACTCCGTTTATATGCCTTTCTCTCCAACCTTTTATACACATTCCCCAACACATATACACTCACAAACCTCTTGTATCTGTGTAATAATGATGAAGGTACAAAATTTATAATAGTAATAGCTTTTATTTATTAGGTTCTTACAATGTCCAAGTAACTTACCAAGCATAAACTAGCTCATTTTCACCACACAAAAATCCTACTTGATGTAACTACAATAACTACACCTGTTCTACTGATGAGAAAGTTGAATCTCAGAGGCTGGGATCTTGCTCGAGTTTCTATGAATAGCAGAGAAAGGACACCAAAGTATAAGTTCTCTGAATCCAAAGCTCATGCATTGTCCATAGCACTGTCTCACACACTAACTCATCCGACAGCTCTTTATTGGGTAGCTGTGTGTCAAGTCCTATGCTATATGCCTTCCTAAATCTCTGCACTTCCAACCGCACACACAGTCCTCTCCCCACTTCATATTTCAAAATTTAGTGCCGCTTGTATATTATCGGTAACACTGGGGTATGTTTCTTATAAAAAATTCTCCTTGTTCTTGTCTTTGTTGTTTAAGGTAGTGTTTATTTGTCACTCTTCCATCTATTCATCAGTTGTGCCATGACAAATTATTCTGAGACAAGTTCAAATCTCACCTCAATGTCACATTTCTCCTCACCACCTCAACTTACAGAAGTTCCTCCCATGTTTGAGATTTTGCTATTTCACTTTGCAATCATCAATTTGAACTATATGTCTGTTTGTCCATTCTGGGTTGTAATACTGCATAGGATATAGTTTAATGTCTGTCTTGGGCACAGAACTGGGTACCCTGCTTAAGCTTGGTGAATTCCTGTTGAATGATCAGATGAATAAACAAGTAACCCAAAGATTACGTGCTCCCAACAGCAATGACAACAACAACTGCAAATAAACAATAACAATTTTTAAAAGAAAATTTTGATGCCTTTGGGAAAATGGTACTATATATTAAAGCCCAAGGAATGATTCCTATAAGACTATAGGGAATCAGAAATGGCCCAGAGGAAAGTAAAGTCAATAACTCCACTTCCAAATTAGGAAAAATTCCTCTAACTGGAGGCTGTAGCTTGAGCTGAGAAAAAAACCACTTAGTCTTTTACATAAAGTCAAGTGAAAAAGCCTTCACTTCATGTCTGCCACCTTCTCTGGGCTCATAGAAGTCTAGAATGTGACCCAAAGATCACAATTCATTCTTTAATTCTTAAAGACCAGATGCCCCCACAACAGTGTGGGGACAGATCTGTCTGGATGAGATGTTCAGGATTCTTTTGTGCAGGACATAGGATTGACATTCATTAAATACTTTCCTTCAACCGTTTTACTCTCATTATGCACAATAAGGGCTTAGGTTAGCGGAGATTAAAGAATGAATTATTCTAAAGCAAGAAGCTTTAGCCTCAAGACATAAAAGTCGAGAGAAACTGGCTTAAAAAAAGAAAAAAACAATGTAGGATTAGATTATGAACTTGTTCACTGAACAGTTACATGGCAATTTGCTAAGGTAATTATTACCATTAATTTGAGAGCCAATAATTATTATAGCAGTTCTACCATTTCATCTCTCATTTATTTTGAAATGCTAGAAGTAGAGTTTTTTTTTTTTTTTTTTTTCCCCAGATACCTTGTTTGCTTGGCTGGTCTAAAAGCCTCCATTCTAATGAATTTTATAATCTTAGGCATTTTTTGGTGGGAATCGCAAACTCCTCAGATAGCCTTCTTAAGTTAGTGTAACAATGCACTAAGATCCAAGAGGTAATTCATCTTCATCACACTTCCTTCTGCAGAGCACTCCTGCCTGAAGGTTAATAGAAAAGGAGGTAGTGGCTGCCATCTTGGATCTCATTCCATTTCAATTTTCTGGTCACAAACACCATGATTTTTCTAGCCAAGAGGGGTGAAAAGGAGCATATAACTCTCCCCTTGACGCCTTTCCCTCAAGCCCTTCAGTCTTCGGCGTGCAGGACTTAGTGCTAGCTTAATTGAACCGCTGTGCTTGGCTTCTCCTCTGAAGGAGAGAGATATATAGTCCCTTTGGTGACTTGTTCCAACAGATTTCAAACTCAGCTGGATTTAACCCTCTGAATTAAAAATACTGCTTGAAATTGGGAGCCTAGTGAAAAGAGCAGCTCCTGATATTGACACGCAAGCAAGCACTTTACAAAAGGTGTATGAAAGTTCTGGCTTCTCTTCCGCTTGGCTACCACAACCTTGCATTGCTCAATTCTTTTTTAGACCCTAATAATGGCTGGTTTGGGCATGGGTGATCACGGTGTATCTTGGTGGAACATCTAATAAATCTGTATTTGAGGCAATAAAATACCAATATCCATGGCCTGGAGAAGATAATAACTTCATAGTCTGGAAAGAAGACAATTATTAGCACTAACACATTTGCTCACAATAGGTTAGAAGGGGCTCATTTAAATGCAAATAACCTAAGTACATTGATGGTTTTAGAACAAGAGCTAGAATCAAAGGTTTTCAGAATCTGCAACTATAGAAAGCATAAGAATCATCTAATACAACTACTTGAATGTAAAAAATGAAAAAATTGAGGCCCAAGTTAAGTCACTTGTTCAATTGCTTAGCTAGTTGGGGGAAGGATGAAGCCAATATTCAAAAGCTTTTAGGTCTTCCATGTCCAAGGACTTTTTCTCTCCTCTACACAACATTGCCTCAAAGCACTTGGGGAAGCTCCGATGTCTATTTCCTAATTATACTTCACAGGAGAAGGATGAGATAGATAGGGCTTTGTAAAGCCCCAGTAAGACAGGATGCTTACTGGACTAGACTGGACTAGAAATGACAAAAGCAGCCAAATAAACACCCACAAGTTTCTTCCCATATTTGGTCTCAGAATCCAGCTTTCCCCAATCTTCCCCTTGGGCTAATGATGGGAACCAGCTAGATGAGGATGGGTGTCAGGACCCAAAGTTTCCACGACTCTGCATGTAGGGCTTATCACCAGAGAAAATCTCTCAACAAAGAGGAAAGGAAGCTATCTAGGAGACAGAGAGATCAAGTGGCAGGGAATAGACATCGATCTCAGTGGGAATTGTTATTAGCTGGGCCTCAGTAGGGGGTGTTGAGCCTTTAATTCATTATTGCCCTTCCAGACCCAGGACTGAAGGACTAACATGGAGGGTATTGCAAGGCAGAGCCTTAACTGAATGTGAATTTTTCTTATTTAGTTCATAGCAATGAAACCCAACCACTTATTAAATCTCCTAATGTCTGCCATGCCCTGTGCTTGGTGATAAATGTACAGAGATGAGTGGGCCACACTCCCTGCACACAATAAAGAGACAGACATGTACAATGAGAACTTCAGAGCTATGTAGTGCCATGATAGAAGCAGCTAAGAGGGAGTCAGTACAGGAAAACAAGACAAAGATCTCATTCCTAACTGCAATTAAATCTCCCGGATGAGAAAATGGAATGATCCCAGGGCCTTTGTCCAAGGATGAGTGAATACAGCTGAGGAGATGGGACTGTTATTACAGGAGGTCAAGTGGTCTTTTCTTCACAGACACCAGCAGGGCAATATCATCGGCCATGGTCATCTCCCAGCATGAGTGTAGTGTGTGTTACTGCAAGGCAATACGTTTCTGCTACCCAAAAAGTCTATAGTTATTTAAAAAGGTAAGATGTGGCGTAGGATACTAAGGCCTTCCTCCACAGGAGAACAACAATATGACAGGACCTTAGTGGGCTGGGAGCAGTATAGCTGTCACTAACAAGTGGGCATTAAACAGATTTGCTGCATTGTTTGTATTTTCGGTCCATGTTTAAAAATAGGCATGATGCCTGCAAAGGAAGACAGCTCAACTTTATAGACACCCGCTGCTGTTATGAGCTGCTACTCTGCTCTTACCTGGGCCTTCTATTGGCCAGCCACTCCCCTGTCTTATAGGTAGAGTCCCTCTATGCTCTGTATGGTGAATCACTATGAGGGAAGGCTCTTTAGACGTGAAGCAGTTGTAGATGATAAACGAACCTGGCTCTGCTTTTTGAACCTGGGCAAAGACTCTTTTTTTGGGCCTTAGCTCCTCCCTGATATCCCCTGAGGACATGGCAGATGGAGTAGATCCTTTCCAGGGAAGCTATAAAGAAATATTGATTCAAAGACAGCATCCAACTTTATGATTATAAAATGTAAGGGAGCAGCCCACCGTCAGTGCTGCGTGGGAGTGGGAGGGAAGAGAAAAGAGGGAGTAAACATGCAATGTGTCCTGAAGCTGTTGCATGTGTTCACCACAGTCCAGCAAGGGGAACAAAGGGGAGGCTGAATCCCTCCTCCGGTGCCTTGGGCTCCCTAGAAAGCATAAGATTATCATCATTATCCTGCTCTACCTCTGATGATGAGTCCCCAGAACAGAAGGGATAACTGATATGAGAAGCACAGTCTCTCCCTTGTTTAGGGAGTTCTTTGTCTCAGAATGCACCTTGTTGATGAATGTCTGCTGTCTGGAGATTCTGGACCTGCACAATTACTGGCTTGGCATTGCAGTGATACTGGCTGCCTGGCTAGGTCCAAAATGGCTAAGGGACATAGATAATTCAGAGTGATTTTTCTCCAGTGGAATCCCTCTGGTGATATCCACATCCTGAAGTCATAATGCATACTCTGTGGCCCTTGCACCTGAGTGCTGGCACCATTCTTAGACATAAGTAGAGAACATAATGCAAGCCCAGAGACACTGAGTGCACTAACAGGCAAACGCTCGTGGGATGACCTTTGGAAAGCATAATTCCTCCTGCCTCTGCCACTGGCTTGCTTAGTGTGCTTCCCAAGAAATGTGATCTGTGACTTTACTTTTCACATGGTGATCTCCATGCATGCTCTAACACACATGGGGCTCCACATGTTGAATACCAGTTCAGCACTTTTCTCCTTGACTGTGTACTTCTTTCTGCCATACTCATCATGCCCATTCCCCCAAAATATATCCTTCCCAATCTCTCTGCTTTATTCCTCTCTGCTCCCTTTCACTCACCTTCTGTTCCTCCCATTCCAGAATGTTCACCAACCTCTTCTAGCTCCATCATTTTGTTCACCGTGTTCCTCTCATGTTTAATGCTTTGCCTACCCTTTCCCTTCCCAGAAGAATTGTTTCCTTTTTGAAATGTTCCCCACTGCTACCAGATAAGTGTGATTTCTCTTACTCTCTCAAACTCTGAAACTCTGGAGTTCCAGTGGTGTGCTAGAGATTGTGTATATATGTTCCCAATTCCACATTCAGTTAAGTCAAGATTGGTAGCTTGATATCAGCCTTGGTGGTGGGAGTATAGTGTTTACACCATGGAAATTGGCAAATGTTACAAATCAGAGCTTCCTGCAACCCCCAATACCAGCCCGTTATGAAGAGTAAGTGGTTCAGGAAATTACATATAGGTGGCACTCAGGAAATTTTCACTAAATGGATTTTCACATGCTAAAGATATTTCTTTTTAGATCTCCAATATACAAGATATATTTTTTGAAGAGTAAAATATTTAACTATGGTAAGCAAAAGAAGGAGGTAAAATTATAAAGAGCATGATTTGTAAGAATGTTGCTTTGTTTACAAACAGAACACATGAATTTCAATAGGGACCAAAGCATTACTCCCCTCTGCAAGGCCAATAGGCTTCCTGCTCTCCTCCAGCAGGCACGCTTGTTCATCTGAGGATAAAGGTCTCTTCTGCCAAGAACAGACTTCTGAAAACAATTGTCAAAGCCAAAAAAATTACTGTGGCTCTTTATCTTTCCTTTACTTTTTTTTCCAGATCAAGAATAGCCTTAAAAGAAATTTTTGATCCGAGATACACATTTTCTTGGACCGTAATCTTAGCCCATGTGCCACTTAGCTATGAACTTCTCTTTGATGAGAAAAGCTCCAGAGGGGGAAAAAATGGTTTGGATCCAATCTGGGAGGCAGAGGGTATGTGGCTCAAAAATAGTCATGATTCTTCAGTCTTCAGGGAGTGAAAGAGTCAGCCATGCGACATTAATTTCTGGTTCTAAATATCCCCTAGCCTCTTATTTTTGAAGAGAGCCATATTAGTAAGTATTCATGCCTGCAAGCACACAAACAAAATCTGGCTCATTTAAGTAACAAAGGATATGAGGTAGCTCACAGATTCAACAAAAGTCTGGTGAACTAGACTCAGAAAACTGGCAGGATTCAAGAAAACAAAGTGGCAGGACACAGCCTAGGACATGCCCCTGACAACGCACGTGGTAGAATCTCAACACTTCTATTACTTGTAGATAATTCCTCAACTATGTCTGCGTGTTTGAGTTTCTTCTTCCCGATTCAAAGCACTGGGGCAGGAATAGTAGCTTAGCTGAGCCTAGATCACATGTTCTGTGTTAGCTTACTGGTCGACCTCTTTAGGCTTCTGTAATGGGAAATAGGCACTGCCTCCCATAAGAATTTCACTCTGGGGGATGACTTCAAGTAAAGATGGTGTCCAGATCCTGTGGAGCTAAAACACAAAATGAGAACTACACATACAAGTGCAAAAAGAAAGAAGATAATGAGGCATAAAACAAGACAACTTCTGATCTGCTTGTGCATTTATCTTCCAGGTAAAAAGAAATACTGAAAGTCATTCAGTGTTGATATTGCCCTTAAGGCATATTTTGAAGATATCTAAACATTGAAACACTACTTAATTAATTTTATAAATAGTCTCTTTCACCACCTATCTGTTAGTTCAGGTAAAGTGTTTGGTCCAGCACTTGATTACAAAGTGAAAAAAAAAGCATTTGGAGCAAGAGATGCCTGATTTGTTCCTTAAAACATAAACCAACTCTTGTTTTGCTTATGTACTAAAAACAATGAATTAACTTTACATTGACTTTCCCATACATCATCAAAGATCAATGCTTCCCATTTTAAAATTGTAGAAAGTGATTTTTATATTCAGAAAGCCACTAGAGTCATGACTGTTGGGTGATGCCCCATATTCTTGTATATTTTTGGTTCTTTCTAACAGAAGACGCTTTTGTTTTATGTATCTGTCTGTACTTACTACAGCTTGTGCCTCAGGTGCAAATCCTATTGGTCTACACGAATCATGGCCATTTGACTCCCCTTACCAGGGATAGGCTTAGAGTGGGCACGTGACCTGACTCTGGTCAGTGAGATTTGAAGAGGAGCCTATGGAGGCCCTCTTGGAAGACATGGAAAGAGACATGTCCACCCCTTCACTCCCTGGATGTTATTAGGACCAGATGTGATGCTTGAAATTGCTCCAGTTACCATGCTACCCAAGAGTGAGGCTCTTTCTTGGGAAAACAACCAAGTGAAATACAGAGATTCAGAGCCAAATACATGACACACCTTGCACAGACCCTGCCCTGCCTCTGGATTTTTTTATTTGAGACCATGGTTTTCCTTTTAGTGAAAGACAATTTAAGTTGGTATTTCTTGTTATTTGCCATCAAATGTGTCCTGAGGTAGCTAGTTGGAAAAATATGTTTTCTTTTTTTGGAGAAACTAAAAGGCTACTCTGCTCACAGCTTCTATTAAGAAGCAAAGCAAGACAGGGGCAGAGAGACAAGTGAATTTTTTTGCTTTTAGGAAGAAGGAAACAGCACACCCTTACAAAAAGATCATCCTAATTCTTTAGAATTAACTCAACCTGAAAAACCAAACTGTGTGATCCTCCTGCCTTTCACACACACAAAAAGTCCATATCAGAGACTAATGGTCATATACACTAAATGTGACAAAGTAAAGTTGTTTTTCGGTATTACGAAGCTATTGCATTTGTCATATATATTGTAATTCAAATATGTGCGACCCTAATTTCTTAGTAAAGGGAGCTAAGAAAGGCCATTCTATTAAGAGGGTATGCTTTAGAGAAAGAATAAATGAACTCAATCAGTTGGTTTGATAAGAAGTAGGTCTATTGAGAAAGGGTTAATGCAACATAGTTACCATCCATTGCCTGCTAACCATATGTCCTGTGTGATTCATAATGCACCAGAATCACATAATCTCTAAACAACCCCATAACTTAGGTTTTATTAAACCCATTTCTCTAGGAAAGAAACAAGATTTCAAAGAGGTTAAGTAAATTGTCCAAGACCACATAGCTAGTAATTAACAGCATTGGAATATGAATCCAGAATAACTGACTTCAGATACTTATTTTTTTTCTACATCTTGTTTCCTAGGCTAATAAGCCCCTTGAAAAGAATGCTGAGAGAGGCTTCATTTGGTCATCTTTCCTTTTCTTTTTCTTTCTTTTCTTTGCTGTTCTCATCATCCTTTTTTCCTTTCAATTTTTCTTCATTTTTCGTAACATATTTAGAGCCACTAAAAGGATAAAAAGCTGACTCAGAACAGATCCTTCTCTTGCTGTCTCCCAAAGAAGCTAATCCACACACACCTATAACTCAAAGTAGAAATTAATAAACATTGTAAGAGAAAGGAATGAAGGATGATGGAAATTTGGAGAGAAATGAATGATTTCATAATAATGAAAAATTTGCATGAGAGAATGCAGAAGAGTGGTTCTCTATGAAGACAAGTAAACAAAATGTATATTATACTTAGGCATCAATGAGATCTCAACTTTTAGAGATGACAAAATCTTAGGAAGATAACACAAGGAGATGGCAATATCTCAGGTTCTGGAAATAGTCAATTGTCCTGATATATATGAGAGTATCCTAAATGTGACTTCCTCCCTTACACTGAGTGTATCTTCCATCATCGAGGACACGTGATCCTCAATTGATGATCACACATGCTCCCTAGGCCATTTGTAGACAACTACCTGCCACTGAGTAGAACATAAGCATCTTCTAAGATTCCTTCTGTCTCTATTCCTATAAGAGAACATATTTCACATGAACTTTTTCCTCTTTGGGAAGAATACACAGTGGATGAGAGTGAAATATTTGTTAAGGTTTTAGTGTGTTAGGGAGCTAGAGGGGGTGAGTAATATTACATCCATGTTAATAATTCTCTTGGGGGCAGGAAGATAATTTATTATGCTCTATAACTAAGATTGGGAGATGGGGGAAAAAGACGTAAAAACTTCAATCAAGACAACCTTCCCTTACCCCTGAAGAGTAAGTCCACGTTTGTCTTCCTTGCACCCAGATAGCTGTGACTAAGTACTGTTATGTGAATGAAGAGTGTAGTAGATTTTAAATAGGAGGAGATAATATCATATTTAATATGGCTATATATCATCTGTGCTTTTATGAAGCTCTCGCAGCAATTATTTGTTCATTCAAAACCATGTTTGAAAACACTCTCTTGCTGGTTTTCTTATTTTTTGTCGCATGGCACCAACAGGTGATTCATAAGCTTTATGAATATAAGAGTTCCCTAAAATGATTGTTTCCATATTCTCTAGGACTGTCATGAAGTTATGGACATAGGCCAACTGGGGTACTTTTATAATCTCTACTTAAAGCAGAGGAACAGGTTATAAACGTTCAAGTCCACAAATCTAAATAAGCAAAAAGAAAATCGCCAGAATCCCTATCTTGATTCAATTCAAAATATATTTAGCACAACTTAGTAGTAAACATTCTAGGGAAGTAGAGGCAAAGAGGAATAGAACATAGTTTCTCAGGGAAGTTACAGTCTGCTGCAGAATATAAGGCCATAGCTGAATGACTGATGGAGGCAGAATCTGGGTAGTGCTATATGACAGGTACTGTAAAGATAAGTGCTATGTGATTTAGAAGAGATGGAGTTCACGTGTGATTGGAGAATCAAGAAAGGCTTCAAAAACAGTTGATGTTTCAGGTGCCCTCTGAATAAATGGATAGAAAGAACTGGAGCACATAAAGACGGAGAGAAAACATTTTAGAATGAGTAAAAGGAAGGCTGTGGGTGGGACCAGTCAGTCTGTGTGAAGACAATATAGTAGTGAAAAGATCAAGAACTGGCATCAGACAAAAAGGATTCACATTCTGGCTCTCTCACTATCTAACAATGTGACTAAATAAAATTTAATTTCTTTAAGTCTCACTTTTTTCCCATGTGAAATGAGAATTTTTACATGCTAAAACCAATCTTAATTGGTTTTTTTTGAATATTAAATGAAGTGATGTATGCAAGTATTTAGCATAGAGTCTGGCCAATGAGATGTCTTTTATTATTTCCTCTCCTGTAGTCTCCTCCATTTGCCCTGCTTAACAATCACCCTTATACCACCCCTAGGAAGACATTCAGCCTACATTCATTCATTCATTCCACATGTATTTATTGAGTACCTTTTATACCACTCACTTTCTTCTCCTAATTTCTACTGCACTATTTTCAGTGTAGTAATTACTCTGAGCGGTGAGAAGTGCTAACGTGTTCTGTCTTCCCTAGTTTGAGAGTCTCCATGGTCATGAGTTACGACTTATTGGTGACCTGTGGAAGTGGCAGATGCAAGTACTGTCATGTGTAAACAAGAGAATCAAGGCAAGAAGCCCACCCTCGGATGAGTGGTTACCCTCTGGCCCTCTTTAGCACAGCAGGGAGAGAAGATTCCTGACTTAGCCAGCTCATGTAGACAACGAACCCTGGCTGTGAGATTTAATTTCTCATTTTTGTCACTTGAAAACACTGGCATAATCCAGTTCTGGTTTCAGGAAGAACACACCTTGGCACAATGTGAGAGTGTCATCAGGTGCTCACAGCCCAGTAAGGCCATTTGGAACAGAAGGAAGAATATAAATAAAAGAAACCAAGTGCATTAGCAACTCACTTTTCTCCATATGTTAACATAATTCCGGCGTGCCTTCTTTCCCACATGGCCTTCAGACTCTCTAAAATACAACATCTCATTGCTGGTTTTTTTCTTCAGAATATGCTACAAAGAAAGGAGAAAGTAGGGCTATTTTCACCACACAGAAAGAAGTAAGTAACACAGTTGAAGGATCAGGGAATCAGTGAGAGTGTCTGATAAACAAAGTCACTGCTGAGAGGTCCCTGGGAGAATCCTTTACCCTGTGCGCAAAAGGAGCTGGTCCTGAGCCCACTTCACTGGGTCAGCTTCCTTGGAACCAAGCCTTGAAAATCATACATGCAGATCATCATAAATACAGTTTTATTTTTGCTGCTTTGGTGTTTTTTTTTTTTTTTTTTGCTTTTACGTTGTTATCCTCTTTCTCTTCCACCGTCCCCCCAAATCTATATTTTGTAGTTTTTCTAAGGTGAGAAGGAGAAAGATAGCCATGAATCCCCCCTTTTATAGAATCAGCGATGAGAAGACAGGCAGCATGTGTCATTTGGCGTAGAGCACATTCAATGGGAAAACCAATGAAGCTGTTACTGCCTAGTCATTGCCTTTGCTTACCAGCCTTTAGAAAGGTCCCCCCAAAAGCTAACTAATGCCCATAGTCTTATAGAAATAAACAACTGATAAATATTAAATGGGGATTGATATGAAGGGCAGAGTTCTCTTCTCCTACTGTTTCTCCTTCCATACATTACTCCGTTGAGTCACTTTGGTGATGTATTTAAGAAAAAAATAATCTCAAACTTTTTCTTTGTCTTGCCATTAATGTCTCCTAAATTCATCCAGTGCAGATTTATTAGGTATTGTAAAATATTTTCTTTAAAAGTCTAGATGTTATTGAAGAAAAGAGAACAGCTAGAATGTGAATTTAAATCAGCAGATCTCTTTTCTCCTAACCCTTACAAAAGCACCATGCGGGCAGAAGTTTTGAATGGCTGGAGGAAAGAATATTATAGAGTGTGGGTTATTTTGGAGATTTTTTGGACATCGGTATGACACTCATGTCTAGAACTTTAACCAAGAAAAAAAAAATGAAAGAGAGAGAGAACTTTGCCAGTGATAAACTAGGGTCTGTGAAGAGAGAACATAAAGGAATGCAGGAGGTACCAAAAGCTAACTTCTCAGTCAATCAGAGGCTAGATATCTGATACAGTAAAAACACTGTCAGAAGGTGGCAACATTCTAATCACCATGTTTCTTTACAATAATGTTGTTTATTATTAACAAAGAAAGTGTCTGGAAATACTTTTTAGCCAAGTAGATTCTTGGCTAGAGCAAACTTCTCCAGATTTATAATTTGATTTTTGTTGTTGTTACTGCAGTTTGATTTTTAATTATGGTAATGGGCTCAGTTTGAAAGCATTTTTAGTTTCACACGGGACATATATCCAAAGATCTCTGGATTAGACTCTTCCTCAAAATTCTACTCATCAGCATTGGGTTATGATATAGGAAATGCTATCATCTACCCAGGGCTGACACAATTCTGAGCTAGGATGTGCTCTTCTCAGCCTTTGGGTCATAAGGCTCAGGTGCACCTTTCATACTCTCTATCTTGTTCCTTTCCTTGCCCCATATGACTTTCGGTTCATGTCTCCTTTTGTTTCTGGCATGATGCTACTTAGCATGTCTTCAGTAAATAAAGATTTGGCATGTTAAGGCTTTTTTCACGTTGCTGCACTCAGTGAGAACTTTCTGTTGGTTCTTTATCCGGTCAGAATGTCTTCAAAACTGCAGGTTAATCCCTCCTTCTTGTTTGATGCTTTATTCAAGAGCATCCTGATTCTAGAAGATTCAGCTTTCCTTGGTTATTTTTAGTACTCAATTGATTCAAGCATCTTCCAAATTCTGAAGAAAAAAATCACTTCAACCAAGAGATCCTATCAATCACAGCGTGGTTTGCATATGCTTATTTAGTTGGTTAGTAATTAAAGGCAGCTAAAAATACCAGGCATGCATGAATGGTGTGATTTTTATATCTTAGCTCCTTTCCAGTGAAGATGCAAGTTCCATCAATCAAACAGTTGGTAGCTGAAGTCATTATCACTGAAATTAAGGCAATTATATACAAATGAATATTAATGAAGTATCTAGTCAAAATTAGGGTCAGTTCTGAACACTTAAGAAGAAATTGTAGAGAATCTAGATTCAGTGTTAACCCATTGTAAAATAACTTAAGGACATACCTTCCATATTAAACCGCCGCTACAGTTAAGGGGGCTCCATCATATTTATGTTATTTTTTCTTTTAGAGACAAATGATTATACATCCATATTATAGCTTTTACTTCAAGATTTCAAAATGGTCTATAAACCTACATTTAATGTAATCATATAACATTCGAATGAGAAAGAGGCACATTGATTCCAGGCATTGTGATTTTGTAACTTAAAAATCTATACGACATTCATTGCAATTTACAACAACGTCTTTATTTATAAAATAAGGAGACTATACCAGATGATCTCCAAGGTTTTTTTAATCCTAACATTCTATTGTTACAGGATTCTAATGTGGAATGAGAACATATCACTTTAAGTACTTTGTAAAAGCTAATGCTAGTACATAGTTCATAATTTGATCCTTTATAAAGCTATGAATAAGAAAGAAACTGTGAGGATGCAGGGGGTCTGAATTTTCTAGATATGCTTGCAGACAATTAAAGACCCTTAAATGCAATGTTCTTAATTAAATGCTGGTAGAAGTCAAATGTATGTCTCCAAGAATGGCTACTGCATCTCACAACTCCAGGGACACTATTCACATCAGAGTCCATATATGTGGCTCTTCTTGAGTTGTGCAGTGCACAACCTGTGTAGCCATAGATGCTGGGTATGCACTCAGAATGGGCATTTGATTAATTGTACCACTTTATTTTTCCTAGCTTCATGCTACCCATTTAGTACACAGGGAAAAAAAAAAAAAAGAAATGAAATAGAACGCTGTTCTGTGACTGAACATTGGAAGTGGAACAGATGTGGACTCAATAGGTCTTCAGGTCAGCCATGCCTCAGCCAGGAAAATCATTGAACAGGATCTTTCAGATGGTCTCTAAAAGGAGCCAAAACCCAAGGAGTCACTCCTGTTTCAAAATATGCAGACCTGTGAAAGCTGGAAAAGAGGAATGAGAATAAGAGGGAGGTAGGCTAACCATGCTAGAAGGACTCTAAAAGGATAGATCTGGAGGACTATAGGGAAAAGTAAAAATGATTAAGTGAGGCAGAGAAAAGACAGGAACAAAAGAGAGGGCATCTTAGTTCCCCCCAGATATGTGGGAGGATGTCATTGTTCTGATTGAATCCCCGTGGCTCATTTTTCAGGTTCTTGCAATTCTCTCAGAAATCTCAGCTGCAAGAGAGAAGAGATCACTGTAGAACTGTAAGGCCTAAAATAAAAGAAAAGTCTTTGGCCTGGGGTGTTCGAAAAATCGCCACAGTTGGAAGCAGTAATATAGAGTAGATATTCTCTTATCCCCTAGAACCCTGCACAACGCTACAGAATGATTTATCTTTGTGAAGCAGTACCCAATATAGGGTAAAGTACTATAGTTCAGCTGGTTAAAATCATATATATGTGGCTTTCTCATTAAGATCAGGTACAAGGCAAGTATGTCACCTCTCACCACTCCATTTCAACATTGTACTGGAACTTCTTGCTAATGCAATAAGGCGAGAAGAGGAAACAAAAGATATACAGATTGGGAAGGAAAAAATAACACTGTCTTTGTTCACAAATGACATCATAGTCTATGTAGAAAATCCAAATGAATCTACAAAAAAGCTCCTGGAACTTATAAGCAATTATAGCAATGTTGCAGGACACAAGGTTATCACACAAAAGTCAATTGCTGTTCTATATACCAACAACGAACAAGTGGAATTTGGAATTAAAAACACAATATCATTTATAACTGCACCCCAAAAAATTAAATACTTAGGTATAAATCTAACAAAATACGTACAAAATCTATACAAGGAAATCTTTGATGAAATAAACCAAAGAAGAACTAAATAAGTGGGGAGCTATCCATGTTCATGGATAAGAAGTCTCAAAATTGTCAAGATGTCAGTTCTTCCCAACTTGATCTATAGATTCGATGAAATCCCAATCAAAATCTCAGAAAGTTATTTTATAGATATCGACAAACTGATTCTTAAGGTATATGGAGAGGCAAACGACCCAGAACAGCCAACATAACATTGAAGGACAATAACAAAGTTGAAGGATTGACACTACTGGACTTCAAGATGTACTATATAGCTACATAATAAAGAATGAGTAGACAAATAGATCAATGGAACAGAATAGAGAACGTAGAAATAGACCCCCACAAATACAGTCAACTGCTCTTTGACAAAGAAGCAAAGATAATGCAATGGAGCAAAGACAGTATCTTCAACAAATAGTGCTGGAACAACCGGACATCCACATGCAAAAAAAAATGAATCTAAATACAGACCTTACTGTGTTCAAAAAAATTAACTTAAATGGATCATAGACCTAAATGTAAAATGCAAAGCTATAATACTGCTAGAAAATAGCGTAGGAGAAAACCTAGATGACCTTAGGTATGGTGATGCCTTTTTAGATACATCAAAGACACCATTCATGAAAGAAATCATTGATATGCTGGACTTCATTAAAATTAAAAATTTCTGCTTTGCAAAAAATAATATCAAGAGAATCAGAAGATAGGACACAAACTTGGAGTAAATATGTGCAAAAAACACATCTGATAATGGACTGTTATCTAAAATATACAAAGAACCCTTAAAACTCAACGATAAGAAAAGAAACAGCCTGAATAAAATATGGGCCAAAGACCTTAATGCACACATCACCAAAGAAGATATACAGATGGCAAATAAACATATGAAAAGAAGCCTACATCATATGTCATCATGGAAGTGTAAATTAAAACAACAATGAAATACTACTACACACCTATTAGAATGGCCAAAATCCAGAACACTGACAATACCAAATGCTGGACAGGATGTAGAGCAATAGGAACTCTCATTCATTGCTGGTGGGAATGCAAAATAGTACAGCCACTTTGGAAGACAGTTTGATAGTTTGTTACAGAACTAAATATACTCTTACCATATGACCCAGGAATTGTACTCCTTGGGGTTTACCCAAAGGAGTTGAAAACTTATGTCCACACAAAAACCTGCACATGGATGTTTATAGCAGTTTTATTAATAATTGCTAAAACTTGGAAGCAACAAAGATGAATGGATGTATAAACATCCAGGCAATGGAATATTATTTAGCCCTAAAAAGAAATAAGCTATCAAGCCATAAAAAGACATGGAGGAAACTTAAATGCATATTACTAAGTGAAAGCAGCCAATCTGAAAAGGCAACACACTGTGTGATTCCAACTATATGACATTCTGAAAAAGGCAAAATTATGGAGACAGTTAAAAGGTCAGTGGTTGCGGTGCAAGGGGTGGGGAGGAGGAGCGATGAATAGGCAGAACACAGGATTTTTGGGGCAGCAGAAATACTCTGTATGATATTATAGTAATGGATATACGTCATTATACATTTCTCCAAACCCATAGAATATACAACCCCAAGAGTATACAGTCAAGAGTGAATCCTAAGGTAAATTATGAACTATGAGTAATTATGATGTGTTAATGTAGGTTTATCCTTGGTAAAAAAAAAAAAAAAAACAACTGTACCATTCTGGTGAGCAATACTGACAATGGGGGAAGCTATGCATGTGTGGGGGCCAGAGGTATATGGTAAATCTCTGCTCCTTCCTCTTAATTTTGTTGTAAACCTAAAATTGCTCTAAAAAAGAAAATCTTAAAACAACCACATATATAGATATATTCAGTCTAACTGAAATCAACCTTTAATAGACACTGTCCACTTCAATGAAGATTGACAAATCCTACCAATTCTTACTTATGTAAGATTTTAATTCATTATTTTTTTCTTGTTTTGCCTGAACTTTAGAACACTCTAGGGAGGTGGAACACATATATATCCCAAGGTTTTTAGTTTGCAGTTGGGATTGAGAATGATTACTAAACTCTAAGCTGCTGGTGAGTAAATGTTGTATCTTATTTGTCTCTAGCCCACACATTGTGAATTCTAGATAAAAGTTTGTTTGAAATAAAATTTGTTTTTAAAAAATACAATGCGTTACACTATCAATGGAAGGATAAATAAACCACATTCACAGTATTTTGGTCAGTATTATGATAGAGCTATTTTCAGGGTGCTATGAAGCTAAGAGGAAGGACACCCCAACCATAATAGGCATCATGGTTGTCCTAATACAGAGCCCACGCACATTTCCTACTTGTGCATTGAGAACCTACTCAGGACAGGGAGATGCCAGGATCATTAACAAATGTAAAAGTTGTGACTATGGGTTTCACACAAACCCTAGAACTTGCATTCCTCTCTGTCCTCTTCCAAATAGCCCCATTAGGAAGAGTTTGGTTAATTCAACAGTGCACCTCATTCAGAATATTTTAAAATGTTCTGTTTGGGAACTAAGCCACAAACACATGCGTAAGTGGTATTAAAAGAGATTCACCCTCAGGTGTCTTTTAATATCACATGTTAGGAAAGAATCCTGATTGCACTCAGAAAATCCTGTGTGCAGCCAAATTCTAAATTCCAAGAGTAATTTGCTGTTTTGCTGATAGCATCTGCAATAAGCTTTCCTAAGTCATTTATATAGAGACAGTCCTTCTGTTGAGTGATATGGCGAAGGAAGTATCATTAGACAGTTTTAATTTTAATCATACTATTGTGAAACAACCTGCTAAATATAAAATTTACGTGACTACAAGGATGCTAATTCCTCCCACTTATCTTCCTTCTCTTTCATTTATTATATTCTTTTAATTTTAAATAACGAATTATTTTAAAAATACAGGAAATTATATCACAGCCATTTGTACATTCAACACCAGGATGAAAAAGACATTTACATTCTGATAAATGGCTTCAGCTTTCCTTTTTGTTTTAAAAGAAGGATAACTCTACAGATTCAGCAAAATACCTATTTCCCTATCTCTTCCCTTCCTTTCCTCGCTCTCTAGAGACAATTAGTCTCCTATGGCTGAGATGTGTATCATTCGTTGCTTTATGCTTGTTCTATTCTCATGTTTTTGCCACCTCCAAATTATGTTTCTTTGGTTCATACAAATATAGGTCATGGATTTTAATGACAATAGAGTGCTCTAACATATGAACAAGTCAGTTTATTTATTTATTTTATTGTGGGGCAGTTATGTTGTTTCCATTTTTTTACTATCACCGACATTTGTGCAACGAATACTATTGCAATATATATTGTGTGCACATTTGTGGAGTAGTTGGGACTGCTGTGGTACCAGGTATGTATATTTTTAACTTTACTAGATACTGCCAAATTATCCTCCAAATGATTGTGTCAATTTATTCTCACATTAACTATGCATAAGTTGCCTATTTCCACATAATCCTTCCCAATTTAGTTTTATCAGATTTGTCAATTTCTATAAATTCGATGGATATAATATCACCTCACATTGATTTTAATTGGCATTTTTTGTTCTTGTTCAAAATTCTAGTTTGCATTTACATTTTACAGCTGATTTTAATGCATAAAATTTATCTTATATAAATATGTATAAAGACCTATATATTTGTTTATGTGTGTTTTTATGTGGAATCTATTGTCTTATTTTGTACTTCACACTTACTATGATTTCTCCTTGCATCGATTTTGTCTCAATATCTTCTTTCCATTGGATTATATTTTCTTTAGGCTCTTTGTTTCCATCCACTAAGTGAAGTTATATATTCTTTACATTTTCTTTTTTGCTCTGTAGCATGCTGATCAAATCTAAAGTTAATCCCATTATTACTCTCCCTCCTTAATGATCCAGGGACCTCATGATGCTTTAACTCTCATCAACCTCCTTCTAGCTTCCTTGCAATCATTTTCTGATTATATTATTTGTTTGTTTTTATATCACAAAATAAGTTAATTTTACGTTTTTTTTAAATGCATATATATTAACAGAAAATTTGCTCATTTACTTGCTTCTCATTTTGTTTTTTGCATTTCACTTAGTCTATTTTTCAAAGTTATTATTTCTGATGTGCATACATTTAATAACTGTTTCCACAAAAGTTTATGAATGGGAAACTTTCTCAGACTTTATTTTTCTGAAAATGTATATTAATCTCCTTCACTTTATCCTAACCCTATAATGTGTTTTTTGTTGCGATTTATTATAATTTCAAGGATGCAATATTCTCTCCTATCTCTTTAAGGACATTAATGATAGTTTCTTTTTCTTTTCTTTTTTTTCCCCCTCCTTTCATAGTCTGTTTCCTCCACATTGCTTATTTCTGTTTATTTTGGTAACAATGTTCCTTGTTGGAGAATCTCCAGTGATCCTTTATTCTCATAATTAAGAGGAGAAGAGTGGAGAACTAAAAACTGACAAGCAGCACTGATGGGGGAAGGCAGGGTGTTGATTCTAAATGTATATAGGGTGATCTGGGTGACCATTGTTGGAAATTAGTTCCCCACCCCACCCCACAGTATCTTCAGGCCTTTCCTCTTGAGTTAGCTAAGCGTCTAGGGGAAAATCTCCCAATCTTCTGCCTGGGTAAGGACATGGCTTCCACGGTTCTGAAAGCCAGGTTGGAAGAAGAGGCAGAAGACTCAGGTTCAGCATTCATCATGTATGTGCTCCTTTTTCACCCCGTGACTGTGTCTGGATTCCCCCATTTCAGAGACCGTCCATTTTACCATCCCTAGAGAATAAACCTCCAGACTTCTTTAGGGGTAGGGATGGGTTAGTGCCCAGCGTCATGGAGTGAGGGTGAGCATCCACATTCTCACACAGATTTTACCAAATCCTCATTTTCTTAGCCTTCCCTCATTCACTTCTCGTTTCAGAGGTATGTGGTGCCTGTTTGTCCTATTCTTGGGCAGGTTGCTGGATTTTTTCATTTTTCGCTTTACACAGAATGAGGCCTGTAAGGGTCACTGGGTCTGTGAAGGGGCCTTAGTATAAACTCAGTATTTCTCACAAACTGGAGTCTTATCAACTTCCCTACTAGAGGCTTCAGAAACCAAATTAACACCTGCTCTCAGCCTCATGGCTGCCCCTTCCAGCCCTTGCTCTGTGTGGCCCAAGCATCAGCTCACGTGCTCACTTCTCTTAATTTCAGTTCCCGCTTCACTTCTAAATAAAATTCTCAGGCATTTAATTTCTTAAAGACTTCACCTATGTATTTTAAAAGCATTTTTTGTTCAATTTTGTCTAGATTTTAAAAATGTTTGTTCTAGGTGAATTTCGCAGTTAACTTAGTTTTGTCATCTTCCAAGAACCATACTTCTCCATTCGCCTAAGACAATGGCAACCCTTCATGGAGTGCAAACTGTGGGCCAGTAACTCATCCTCACACTATTCCCACTGATCAGGCATCACTGTCCATATTTCACAGATGTGGAAACTGAGATGGATGGAGGGCAAATTCCTCTCTGAAGAATACCCAGCTAACTGGCAGAGCTGAAATTTAAAACCAGGTTTGTCCATCTCCTAAGCCCATTTACAGTAAACCAAACAATGTCCCATGAGCATTAATAAAGCCTGTAGAGATGCACCAGCTGCCTCCAGGGGAAGGGGATGCAAAGCCATGTTGGTGAGTGTGCACGTGTGTGTGCCTGCATCTGCGTGCAGGCACAGGTGTGGGTACAGAAGATTTAAGACAGGGCGCTATCGTGACACGTGGTTCAGGCAGTGCCACTTTTTCACTGATTTGCCTTCTTTCTGCTCATTCAACAGTGTCTAATAAACACCTGATTTCCCTTCTCACTGACTTTCTATTTATTTAGAACCTTCTGCTGAAAAAACCTATTGCCTTCAGGCAGATGAATGTCACAGCGTGCATACTGCTTTGTAACACCAAGGACTGTGAATAAGAATTTTACTTTGCAGTGGCAAAGTAGTGAGGTCAGGGAAGATGAGGAGGCTGTACAGAGACAACACAGAAAATAAATGTGTGTGAATCCGTAAGTTTCCGAGAGAAGCCACACTATGTGTAATATTGCACTTTTGTTGAATAAATTGTTAATAGTAAAGGCAGAAACATCATCTTAAATATACTCTTATTTCAAGGACTTATCATAGTAGGTACAGAGTAGCCATTTAATACACATTTGTTAAGCTGAAATGGTCATGAATTAGGGAACCTTAAATTCATGCTAATATTGTATATTTTATCACATTTCCAAGTGAGTAGTGTGGTCTTAGGAAAGAACCCTGTTTTATTCTTTAGTCATAATGAATCGTAAATTACACATCTCCAAGGTGTCCTGTTTCCCTTTCCTCCTCGTATGAACTAATCAAGGTCAATTCTTGGTATCAGGATCTGCAGTTTATACCTCTGATATGTTTATCAATGTGCCCCACTCAGTAGCTTGTGCACAGTAGGTCCACAGTATGTACATCATTAATGATCAGGATTCTTGTCTCTTTGTACAAGTAGAAGACACACTTAGTGGCTTTCTGCCTGTGAGCAGCTGGCCTAGCAGATGGGGCAGAAGACAGAGTACACAGCAGGTATCAGGAAGTACCAGAGGAATCCACATTATATGGCTCCTCCGCAGGCTCAAAAGGACGAGTAGGAAAACCTAAGACTAAGGTTCTTCACGTGACTGTTTGCTCATTTTTCACATCTGGGCTAAATGTTATCTCCTTATAGAAGCTGGCCATGGCAACTTGAACTAAAATAGGGTCCCCCTCCTTCTTCCTTCTCTCAGTTACTCTGTTCACATCTGCTTAGAACTTAACAGAATTTGTACTTACCTTATTTAATTGTCTTTTTCTTGATTTCTCACTGTCTTTCCTTCTAAACTGTAAGCATCATGAGATCAAGGACCAAGTCTTTATCACATATCCCAAAAATGAGTAGAGACTCAATGTTTATTTAACGAATACATCATTCAGTGAGTCATTCTCTTTCCCATTCCTCTTCTTGAACCCAGAAATGAGAACTGTTATTCAGAGCACAGAGTAGCCACTCAACTTGCCACCCCTTCATTTCCGTGCTTAGCACCAGCTTCCTAGGCTGCACATCCCAGGAATCGCGTTTCAGAGAGTTGTGGAGGCTCTCTGCAGTTGAAATGCTCTTTTCATGTAAAATCCTCCTGTGCTCTCTCTACTGCTCAGCAGCAGCTGAGAAGCAAGTCACTTGTGCAAACTCTGCAAGACTATTGACGAAAGAAAAAGGATGACATTTGCTTCTGGCAGTTTTACTCAAAGGCATGTGCTGAAAGTCAGAGAAAGATATCATGAGCCACAGGAAGTGCGAGAGATCTCGACGAGAACGTGGAAAAAGGACGTTCACAGAGTAGGGGGACTTTTCCACTATGCGTGGCAGGAATAGCAGCTCAGAGACCGAAAGAAGAGTGAAGGGGACTTGGTGGGTGAGGCCAGGAGAGAGATTGCAACAAAGCGACTCTCACCTCTCATGCGTCATGACCTTGAGCCTTATTGAGCTTCCGTGTGAGTTACAGTCCAGTGGTAAAAAGAACTAAGGCCAGGGATCACTGCCAACACTTGCAATGATGGCTTAAAGAGGGAGTCAAACAGGTTGCAGATGGATAAATCTGATCAAGCATCTATCCAGTTTGACAAGAGACATACAAAACTAGATAAATAAAATATTTTTAAGAAAGATATTGTTTGGAGGGAAGGAAAGAAACTGCCCCAATTTTTTATGTTTCAGCTGAGATGTCACCGAAAAATTCACCCGAGAAATCAGTTGACCCCCAATCAGTGTTCCGATGCAACCATTTATAGTGCTTCATTGTCCAGGTAATTACTTTTCATCAACCTAAAATTCTCCAGTACTTTGAGCTGGAAAAGCTAGTCTTCATTTCCCCATGTTGGAAGTTAGTTGCAAAATGTTATTGACCCAGGTCTGCTGTCATCTTCCACTTGAGTGCAGGTGCATGTATCAGAGAGTCCTACATTATTTACAGTTGTTTTCACAGATATTTAAAAATGGACTTAGCCTTAAGGATGGATAAATGGATATATAGCATAAACGGGTGGATAGTTAGCAGGATGTACTATAAATGGGTAAGTAAATGAATGAGTGTTGTATACCAAGAATAACTTCATTTATTACATTCATTCATTCATTCAACAAACATTGAAAGTAAAACACTATTTTTTTTTTTATTTCAAATGGGCAATTTATCAGTCAGGGTTTAATTAGAGAGGCAGGATCCTTGGAGTGATCTAGACCAAGGGGTTGATTATAATGTGTTGCCTAACAATTGTAGGAGCTGGTTGAATAGTCTATGTAGGACTGTTGTTTTTGTATATGGTGCTGAGGCCTGAAGTCCACATGGCAGGGAGTCAGGAAGGAAAAATGGACTTTAAGCTCTAGAGAGAAAGGACAAACAGGAACCACGAGATGACCTAGAACATCTGATGATGAACTGGAACCCTTGTCAATTTCTCACTGCCCCCAAGCTTTCAGTTTTGATAATGCAGGTTACTTAGAGAAGATGACGCCCTTTTTCATGGATCTAAACATATACTTGACCCAGGAGTTGGAGAATCTGAGGAAGGAGACCCAGTGTTTGCTGGAGGCTGCATGCATGGCTATTGATTCTCGCCAACAAGGTGAGCCAGCAGAGCCATGACAATATGTGTTAATTTCAACAGCACCTGAACCCTCTGAACACAAAAATGGTTTGGAGAAATTTCTCTTGTGGCTAGTTCTATTTCAGAACCATGCACTAAAAATCCTGGGAAATGAAATGACGACACCCAAAGTGAAGCCTAGGTGAGACAGGGATGGGAAACCTATTGGGAGATAACTCTTGGTGAGTACTGAGGCCCTGACTCCTATTCATCTCAGCCAGGAACATTTACCTTTTTATATTATGTGAGCCAAAAAGTTTTTTTTTGTGCTTAAGTGAGCTTAACTTGAATTTCTTCTACTTGAAACTTAAAGAGATCTGTTCAATGCATATATCGCATGATAAGTTGGAGTTACTAGGTGTGGGATGTAACTAGAGGAAGGTAATTCAATTATAAAAAGCAGTATCTAATGTACTTACAGGCTCAAAACAATGAATTAATGAATGAATGAGAGGTTCGAAAATGAGAAACATCATGGTGTAGATGTGTGTAAAGTACAAGGTGATTAGTATTGACTTCCAGATAATTCTATTTACATGGAAAAAGCCTCCAAATGAGTTGGGCTTCACTGTAGTTCCAAAATAGACTTTACGACACAATTCTGTTGCTTGTTATCGTCACAGTGGTTACAGAAATTTCCAACAGTACAAAGATCAAGGCATCTGTGCCCAATTTATGTATTTGTTTTCCTTTAAATGCTCAGCAAAGTGCCTTGCATCATTGTGGATCAATAATCACAATAAATTAAGGTAAAATTAATCTAACTAAATAATTCAGAACATAAAGCTGATTCCTCTTGTGCTATCAGTTCTGAGATTCCAGGATTCTATAGTGCTAGCGTGAAAAAAATGAAATCCTAGAGATATCTGAGTTCTTATATTTATTTATTGCCTGAATTCAATTTCTCCATTCTTACATGCTAGTGTTTAGTCAGGATTCCTTATGCTCCATAATGAAACTGTCTGGAGACACACTCTTGAGCAGTTCTGACCATTTGTTTCATTCAGGTAATTCATTAGAGAAAAGAAAGATCTCTCAATATACTCTTTTAAAAGGTTTAAAGGGAAAAAATTATTCTCAGCACCCTGTGGAAGGTGCTGCCCACTCCTTGATTCCAGTTTTGCTGGCTAGGGAATACATTTAATTATTTTGTAATCCTGTCTCTAGAAAAAAGAAAGCAAGTGGCTTTGAATAGGGAGATAAATGAAGAGATTTTAATAGAAGGTGCAGACTAACTGCGTGTGGTTGGAAATGCAGGTGGGCAGGAGCCCAGGGCCAACAGGGCTTTTCCTAAAGAGCTGCATAAAGGCTGCCCTGCACGTGGAGAATCCAAGGAGAAACACAGCCATTTTCATCTACACCACATATTTGGCTCTTCACTCTGACTTTTCTTGTGAGGTTGTTTAAATTAATTTTCTCTAACGTATCAGTTCCATGCATATGCAGAACACTTTATTTACAGTGGCTTAAGCGAGTTGAGGCTTATTTCCTTACGTAATAAGAAGCCTGTAGGTAAGGGTCGGGGGCATTTGTTCAGAAGAAAAACATTTTTAGGACTGGCACTCCTGTGATTTTCTTGGCACTTTTCTCGCTATGGGTACATTAAGGTTGCAAGATGGCTGCTGCAACTTCAAAACTCATGTCAGGAAAGAAACGGGGTGGGATGAGACATACCAAATGCATTTATTTACATGGATTCTTAAAAGCAAGCATCTTCCCAGAACATCCAGCAGATTTCACTTATATCTCAAGGGAAAGATTATGTCACATGTCTACCCATATGGCACGGGAGGCTGGGGTTCTGTCTGTAAGGAAGAAGGGGTAAATGTGTACTGGGCGGACAACCAACGGCTTTGGCTATATTTGCGGAAATGGTTCTTTGAAAGTGGAACTAAGTTCTGTACTTCTTTCACACATTATCTTCTCACTTTAAAAAGTTTTTCATATCCTCATTTCCCTTCTCTGACCATAATTGTGAGAAAATTGGCATGTGATACCTGATGACTCATTTAAATTAAAATGAATCAACATTAAACATAAAGGCACTCACACATATAATGACTTAATTAGACAATCAGGTTAATATAGACATTGCCCAGTACAAGATTCATCAAGTAAGCTGAGAAAACTAAAAGAAACAAGTAAACAAAACAGTGACAACAACAAAAGACCCAGATCTATGCAAAATTTGGAGGAAAAAAATTTATCAGCATCCAGGCAGGGAAAACAAATCTTACCTAATAAAGAAAAAGAAACATAATGGTATAAGTGATCTTAAAGACAATGGAAGAATACCAAGAAATTTTTGAGGGAGTTAAGAGTAGAGTTCTTCAGATGTTCTTTTTCTTGATATTGATAAATATAGAAATATAGGCTTAAGTATCTGTGTTTGAAACATACAAAAATCTACCACTAGAATCAAAATGTGCTATGCAATTTTCATGTTAGAAGAAGAAATAAGGAAGAACAAAAATTTAAACAATAGTAAAAAGATAATAAATGTCTAAAAGAGCATAGAAACAGAAAGCAAAATATAGGTTGGACTTGGACTTCCAGTTCCAGTTGACTGTTTCTGTCAAGAACAACTAATGAATTTGGACAAAATGGAAAAAAAATATCATCTATATGAATGCATGTGAGCTGATGAAGCTGTCAGCATTTGAGGGTCCAAGAGAAGAGAAAAGTAGAGACAATAAGGCAGCCTTCTGTAAACCACTTTTCTCTTCAGGGTCTTTTCTAATCCTTGAGGCAAGAGGATGGCAGACTTGTCAGAGAGCCACAGCCAACAGAACAGGAGAGAGAATCACTGGAGGAGTTAGGGCCATGAAGGAAGACAGGATGAGAGGCTAAGATTTCAGAGGAAAGGGAGCTGCATAGAAACTAGCCTAAGACTGGTGATTCTTCACAGGGCATTTGCTGAATTTCAAGCTACGCAGAGTAGAAGTTAGGAGGCTAAACAGAAAATCACTGAAATGTAGAGCGGAGTTTTTGGCAGTCTCATTGTACTGAGGAGAGAAAATTAGAGTTCAGGGCCTGCCAAAAATAAAGGCCCTAGCAAACATCCTAGTCTCTCAGTTGGGGCTCTTGGAGAACTACACCCTAGGAGCACATATGATCCACAGATAGACTGCGACTTTCAACCCAGCCACAATCAGTGCCTGATTGGAACAAGGTGATGTGTTTCCATTTTTGCCTGGAGAAGAATATGGTACACTCACTCTGGGCAAATATGCAGTGTCAAGAACTCAATAAAAACTTAACAAGCACACTAAGGATAGATATATATACATATTTTATGACCCACCCATTCCACTTGCATCTTGTACATTGAAAGAGATGTACAATAATGTTTGTACGAGTGATGTTTATAATAAGCCAAACTGGAAAAACCTCAAATGACTTTCCATTGGCAATAGAATGGATAAATACATTTTGTGATAGTCAGAAAATTAACACTACACAGCAATGAGACTACAAACTTGCTTCTTGCAATACCATGGAAGATTTTCACAAAAAGTAAATGAATAAAAGAAGACAGATATAAAGATTATACATAAATATTATATATGATTCCTTTTATATAAATATCACTAACAGTAAAATGAATTGCTATAGAATGAAAGTTTGTGCATCCCCAAAATTCATCTGTTGAAAGCTAATCCCCAGTGTGATGGTATTTAGAGGTGGTTTTAGGGAGGTGATTAGGTCATGAGGGTGGAATCCACATGAATGGGATTGTGCCCTTATAAAAGAGACCCTAGAGAGCTTACTCACTCACTTTCACTATGTGAGGTCACAGCCAAAAGACTGCTATGAACCAGGAAGTGCATCCTCACCTGATACAAAATCTGCCAACACCTTGATCTTGGACTCCCCAGCCTTCAGTACTGTGAGAAATAAATTTCTATTGCTTATAGGCCACCCAGTCTATGGTATTATATTATAGCAGACACTAATCTACGCTGATGGTAGTCTGAATGGCGACATTCAGGGGAACTAATGACTGGGATGGGACAAAAGAGGGATTTTTTAAGTTCTATATCTTAATCTCAATGGTAGTTAAGTGGGTATATTCACTTTGAGATGTGTCATTGAATTTTACACTTAGGATTTGTAAAATTTTTTATTTTTTTCATTAATAGTCTACCAAATAAACCCAACAACCATATATATTATCAAAATAAACGAAAATAGGTAGAATCCTTGTAACAAAGGCCAAAAGTGAGATTGTTACAAAAAAAATTCAATTTAAAACTTTTGTAAGAATCACATCCATATCAAAATAACAAGGATAATAATAATAAAAAGAAGGACAAACAGTGGGAAAATGCCTAAATATAGTCATGTTATATTTACAGCAGAGATAGTGATCTTAATATCAAAAGTAAAATCATGCAAAAAGCATTAACTGTGAAAAAAGATATTATTTAATATAAGGGATAATTCATAATGAAGATACAGTTGTCATGAATCTGTGTTCTGAATTCACTAATTCCAAAGTATATAAGAAAAAACTTAGAAATCCAACCAGTAAGATGAAAAAGAATAATAGTCTTGGTGAGAGACTGACATATATTGTTATATTTTTTACAGCTCAATTAGAATAAAATAATGGATATAGTATTAGAAAAATACAATTAATATATTAAATCAAATAGATGACATCAAAATGTGTCCCTTGTATAGAGCAAGCATTTCCTAACATTGTTCCAATGCATTTACAAATAAAAGACCACCGTTATAATCATAAATTCTCTATTCACAATGTAATAAAACCAGAAATTTAATATAAAATGATAAAGAAAATTAATCCAATCACTTGGAAATAAAAACAAAAACTTCTGCTAAATAATATTTGGATCCAAAGCTTAATCAAAGCTCTATGACAAGTCATTAAAATGAACTACAATAAGATTTTATGTATCATAGTAATCTCATCGTAGCTATTTAGTCACATACATGCATGGTAGAGACTTTCAAAAAAGCAAAAGTCATTTGCTTGATTATATTTTTCATTAAATAAGAAATAATGAAACTAAATGAAATAAATATTCAACTCCAGAAACTAGAAAAGTTGCAGCAAAATAAACGTAATCCATTCATAAGTATTAAATTAGAAAATAGAAAAGGTTTTAAATGCATCTGAAAACTTTTAAAATTAAAAACCAATAATGTGTATGCAGACATATCAAGTCTATTAATGAAAGACGAGAAAAAGAAAATATAAATATGCAACATGATGAATGCTGAAAGGCATAAAATCACGGCAATCTAAGTGACTGCCTGATAATGCTGCTTTTACTCAGAATGAAGAACTATGAAGAGCTCATCTTTCCTTCCTTCAATCTGATCAAACTGTGTCAGACAGTAGAAATTTTTTACCTTACTAGGAGATCATCCTCTTCTAACTTACAGTGCTGCTGTAGATTTTTCCCTGTTGCTATTTTAATAGTTTTATCAAAGACAGTTCTTTTTGTTTTGTTTTTCTTTGTTGTTGTTTTTACCATTGTAAGGCCTTTTCTTTCTCTTTGTTAGTTTCCAAAGGAAGGTAAAAACACAAGGGGTGATGGCAATGTGAAGTCAAAGTGCTACTTTATTATTAAGGTGACTATTATCAGTCAAATGTGTGCATTGTACAATATAGGACTTTCCAAGACGTGTCTGGAGTACTGGCTTAACCTCGAGGCCTGGCCGAGTCCTTCGTCCAAAAGTCCCTATCTTACCACTGACCATGCTCTGGAAAGCAAGGATCCCAAAATCTCAGGAGTGAGGAATAAAAGAAACTGCGAGAGAGCAATTAATCCAAGTCTTGAGTCTCAAGCAGAACCACTTAGAAGATGCAGCACCTGTGTGTATATATATCCTTTAACACTCATTGACTTTGCCTATTAGTAAACAGAACTTTACTAGCATCCTGGCATCTGAACAATCTGATAAAAATCTCCACTTGGGGAGGTAGGATGCTGAGGGAGGAAGAAAACTGCTTCCAGCTACACAACTGTTTTCTCCCAGATGAGTGTGGCCTGAAGCGGAAAGGGTTACACATAGGCTAAGTAATAAATACACCTCTTGCCTCAGTGTCAAGGGACTCCAACAGCAAGAATGAAACACTGGTCCTGCCAGGATTACAGATGTGGCTGTGGATTTTCATTTTCTCCTCCTGATGATTTATAGAATATGCATAATCAACCTGATTTGGCTAACGTATTTAAACGGCTCCTAATGATTGCTTAAGTAACAGTGACTCGGCTATGAGAGCACTTTATAAAAGCAAATTTCCTCAGAATAGAGAGTGCCTTGAGAATAATATTTTTCCAAGCCTTGATACAGAGTAGTGAGTTGAGCCCACTGTATTTTTATATATAATGTGAAAAACAATTAGTTCTTTTCAGTAAATGAAAAGGCATCTACAAAGGAAATTCTTTAGAAAATAGTTCATCAACCGAAGCCTAAGGGAATTGAGGGAAAAATAACTACTGTGGATGATTTAGAAACATTTTCTTTTTCTACCTCCAATTAGAAAAACAATATATTTACCCCAGTCTTTACTGTTGGGTGAGATCATTGGTTTTCTTCTCAATTCTATTCCCCAAAGATTTTCCGGGACACCAAGCACTGAAATTATGAAGATGAATGAAAACTCTGAGGTTTGTCAGAGACAGATCTATAAGCATGTGTAATTCATCCTGTGGTTTCTTCTGCTGAGACTTTATTGCAGGGATTTAAAAATATCAGTGAGAATTCTGGCATGTGGAGTCATCAACCAGAAATAACTTTGCATCAAATCCCCAAATGGTCTTTCTGATTGGCAGGCATGTACAGGCTGAAAAGTAGCATTTCCTCTTTCTTAGATTTTCTCTGCCCTTTGTGTAAAGGAGACAGCGGTTCTAACTAAAACTCTTGAAAGTAGTCGATCTTAATGTGGATTCAATTCCATATCAGTGGCAAATTCCTGTACTATAGATAACAGGTAAGTTACAAAGGACTTCCTGGCTGTCTATAGTAGCTAAACTTAGAATACAAAATTTTAGGACTAATGGAACTATAGGAACTATCACATTTATGGTTAATTCTCTCATTTTGCAAAAATTAACACTAAGATTTAACAAACTTAGATGTTTTGACAAACACCACAAAGCTAAATGGAACCTTTGGAATTCTTGACTCACAAAAGTTAACTGTCTGTTGTAGCAATATATTTATCATGCTCAACATGATTATTTTATTAATTAAATATATCATAATGCATGCTTGATTATTGCTAAAAAATAAAAATCTTTGACAATCTCTGGAACATGGGAAATATACCAGAAAGGATAAGAAAAATATTGTCTGGATTTTCAGAAGAAGGTTGAAGATGGAAATATCTTCTATGGAAATATCTGTCTGGTCAGTTCTTGATGATTGCTTCGAAGATATGAAGAGCAAGATGGTAGTGACCTTTGGTGAATAATATGGAGAAAAAAACATCACATCACACTAAATTTGTTTCCTCATTATCCAGATGAAGGTTAAAATAGGTATATCTTTAGAAAGCATTTTATTTTATTTTATTTATTTATTTTTTTTGTGAGGAATATCGGCCCTGAGCTAACATCTGCCAATCCTCCTTGTTTTTGCTGAGGAAGACTGGCCCTGGGCTAACATGCATGTCCATCTTCCTCCACTTTATATGGGACACCGCCACAACATGGCTTGCCAAGCGGTGCGTCGGTGCGCCCCCGGGAATCCGAACTCGCGAACCCCGGGCCGCTGCAGCGGAGTGCGCCCACTTAAGCACTTGTGCCCCCGGGCCAGCCCCTAGAAAGCATTTTAGAAAAGCACTTTACTGAAATGCATTGAAAAAAGCATTTTTTAGAATGTTTTAGAAAAGCATTGAAAAAGTGTTTTTTAATTATCTTTTCTTTGATAGTATGACAACATGTTAGCCATAGTACATATTTGTTTGTGAAATGGTTTTATAAGTGCTTAAACAACTAGCCCAAGGGTTCCCTTAGTGGCTTCTTGTCAACCTGGACAAAAACTTCCAGTAATCCCACTCAGGATTACTCCCTTGGTTCTACTTGATTCAATCCTCTCAGCCTACTAACTGACCAAAAAATGTAGAATATCTGCTTTTCAAATGGAATCCTTGGTAAAATTGGAAGGGAGCACTTAGTATTGTCAATGGCAAAATCAGAGCTCAAAATTATCTTGAAAATTTGTAATGTTCTCAGCCAATAAAATGAAATCTGACACTTATAAATGCATAAATTTCCATATTTGGGATCAAAAATCCATTTGCTTCAATATAGAATGTGAGAGACCATAGATTTCCGAGAGTTTTATTTTTAAAACAGGCTCGATATGAGCGTGTGATCTCATGTAGCTAATATATTCTAACACTGAATTTGCATGAGTTTTTAGATGAGTTTACAGTCATAGGGAGTCTGAAGGTTAACCGTGCCTTGGGAGTTTTGCAGTTCAGATATCGCATTTTTAGAAGACTATTGGTCAATTAAAGAGCATGAAGGAGAGAGGGAAAGGTGCAGGCAGAAACAGGGAAGCTAACGGTGTCAGAGTCCAGAGACACATATGAACAAATTGTAGTTGAATGCAACCCAGTCATTCATCAAAAATTCCTTCGCACATTAAGTACTGATTCCTGTATAAAAGCAGGGAAATACAGAGTCTTACTTCCTCCCTTGAAGAATTCAAAGTTGTATGAGGAAGAAAGACATAAATAAATATTTCTAATACTATACATTGGAATGGAGTAGTTTTCAGAGCACTGTTGTAGCACAGGGAAAGAAATGATTCTTGATGGGGAGAATAGGAGACTAAGGCATCAGAATGGTTTAAAATTGGCCTATTTAGCTTGGAAAAGAAGGCTAAGGAAAAGAACTATCTAAATTAACCTGATATTGCTTTAGCCATCCTACAAATACACTATATTCATTTCACTTTTATATCTTCATTTATTCTGTTACCCTTACTGTAATGTTGCCTCTTCTAAATTCTACATACCCTTCAAGACTATTGCAAACCAATCTCTCCCATCATGCCAACCCACAGAATTATGTCTGAGCTGACCCCGAGACCAGATATTTCCATCACCCTTGTTGCATCATTTGTAACATCATCAAATGCTTCCGTCATAACCAATTCACCTGATCCTGTATTCTATGCCCTTTAGAGCAGGAGCAAACCATCTTTTTCCAGTCCTTGACGGTGCTTTGTACCAGGCTGAGCACACATAGGCTCAACAAATACCTTGTAGATAGCCCATTAGCCTATTTTCTTTATTAAAGAACAATTCTAGGCTTCTGATTAGTGAACTCACCTCCCATGTCCCTTTCTTTGTGCATCAATTCTCCATTTAAGAAAACAGAATCCGTCCCTTGGACAAGAACTTCCAACCCTACGGAGTGAGAAGGCATTGCGCATCTCTGATGGCTCCAGCCTGGTGAGGTTGTCAGAATAAATAAAGCTCTCTGTCCCCAAAGGTGTTCTGGATCCAGCACAACCTCTGTCCCAATTGTAGTGATTTTGCCCATAAAGTTTTGAGCCACAGGGAAAACTGGTATCTGTGTCCTGTATCCTGAAACTTGTTAAAGTATCTTGCTTTCATCTTTCTGATTTTTTTTTTCATCCACTACAAAGCTGATAAAGCCTCAGGCATGGGCAGTGGTTCTTTGGGCTCAGCTGCACACATCCCAGTGGCTTCTTCCCTTCTGAAAACCAATGTTTTCTGTGGAACGTGCCTTCATCTTGTTACAAAATAGGGCTGGCTTGTGAATTCAGCCCTGCCCAGGAAACAATCAGCATATTGTGATTGCTTTGAAAGCAGTATTATACTAATACAGGATCTCATTAGAACCCCTTCCTGGGAGTTGGGGGTTTCTTCCCAATCCAAATGAAGATTGTGGTGTTCATTATGTGTTCAAAAGTGCTGCTTCTCTGTATCATCAAATGGCCTGAGGAGAGAAAATCTTTTGACCTTTGTAATTGCTACAATATTTTCTCCATTTGAACAGAGCAATAAATATTGCAGAGCTGTACTTTTTTTTTCTCCTAAATTGCAATTAAAATAGACGAAAAAAATTTCTTCTGAAGACAGTTCAGCAGTGTCAAACCATCCAGCCTCTGGGAGGGGCATTCGTGGGGGAATTGTGCTGCAGGTGGCAAGACTCAGGGCCCATTTGGGATAATTTCCAGCAACTGGCTCGGGGCCTCGGGTTGCAGAATTAGCTCATCCAGGGCTTCAGCTCCTGGTTTCAGACTCATTAAGACTGTCTTGTCAGGGTAGGTATGTGATCAGTTTCTGCACTGCAAACTAAGCCCAATAAATTGCTGAACTCGGCTTAAAAAGTTAATTACCAAATCTGGTGCATGTGGTGCAGAAAAAGGACAGAAACTACAAATTAATGTGCAGACAAGCAATTTTTTTTTTAAATTAACTTCAAAATTGTAAATATTCCACTGCTACTCCGTGGGCCTGAGCACAGTCTCAATTCACCCTCGAGTTTCTGTTTCTTTTCTGCTTGCTGAACCGTTTCCTTCTGTTCTCGAGCAGGTATGTGTGGGGATGTGCTCTGAAACTTGTCAAGGTATCTTCACAGATCAAGCACAATGCACAAGGCATGAGTGGCTTTTTCAGACACATTAAAAATGTCCACATTCAAGCTAAATATGATGTGGGTCTTTTTGTTTTTGTTTTTGTTTTTTTTGCTGAGGCAGACTAGCCCTGAGCTAACGTCCATTGCCAATCCTCATTTTTTGTTTTTTTGCTTGAGGAAGGTTAGACCTGAGCTAACATCTGTGTCAATCTTCCTCTACTTTGTACATGGGACACTGCTACAGCATGGCTGGTGAGTGGAGTATGTCTGCGCCCAGAATCTGAACCCGTGAACCTGGGCAGGGGAAGCGGAGTGTGCAGAACTTTAACCACTATGCCCACCGGGCTGAGCCCTGATGTGGGTTTTTAGTAGAAATATATATTGGGTTCCAGTTCACAAGTTTTCCTGAAGGGCTACCATGTTTATGAAGAAAATTCCTTGGTGCATTTCAGATTTTTTTTCCTTCAAACTGGTAATATAAAAGCTAACTGCTGTAGTGTCCATAGCAGGCCAAGTCACGAGTTTGTGCCTAGCACTTTGGGAGCTGCGACAGGAGGCGATGGGACCATCAGCACAGCTCTTCTGCACTGGGGATAATTTAGGAGGAAGGCTGAACCATCCCTCCCCCACTCTATTCTTTCACCACGCCCCAGGTTTGCTGGAGTAGAGTGAGGCAGCAGGCCCTGATCTCTTTGTTTCCATCCCCTTCATCCTCAGGGACTGAAGGTAAATATGATTCCTTTAACCAGATATGTTTGAACAATCCTAGCTTTCCTGGGCCAGGTTTAAACATATCTAAGAAAGCAGAGTTGAGTCAAACATGCTTTAGAGTATAAACTCTATGAAAGCAGAGACCTATCTTTCCATTCTTGATCTCTATGGTTCCTGGCATCAAAAATTAAGACTGGCACTTAGTCCTTGCTGGAATAAGAGGGAAAAGTAAAGAAGAGGAAACATGATCTGTTCACTTACAAGTTCATGATCTGTTTAAAGAGACACAACGCTCAAAGACTAGTGTGTACACGTGGTAATGCCTTCACAGGAGTACATGCAAACTGCTTCAGGATCACCAGGGATGGAGTGCCTGCAGGACATGGTAGTGTTTTAATAAACCATGAAGAAATAGTCTGAGGGGTTTTACACTCAGATCTGCTGTTTCACATAGATCATTTTGCAGAAATCTACCCTGTTCCTTACTTCTCCAGCCAAAAAAACTAGCATTTCCAGAGTGCTTGCTGGGAGGCAGGTGCCATGCTAGGTGCTCCAATTCATTGTGTGTAATCCTTCAAAAAGTTTTGTTACATAAATATACTATACGTAAGTATACTTACACCAATTTAAATGAGGTAGAAATTGAGGCTCGTGAAATGTACTTCCCAAAGGCATAGTAGTTGTAGGGAGCAAAATTAAGGCTTCAAATCTAGTTATATCTTAAACCCCAAGCCCGTGATCCATCCACACCACCAAGCTATACAACTGGGGAAGAAGAGAAAGAAAATCTTGTCTTCTCTGCTACTGAGAAAAAGTGTATACATTTAATCTCCCTCTTCCTAATTCTTCAGGGCTATATTCATTTCTCAGGTGCTTTTTTATCAATACCTCAAAATGACTTTTACTTGCTTTATTGAAAATTAAAAAAAAATTAGAAAATCCACACATCCAGTCAACACCACCTCCTCTTGTGTCCTCCAATTTATCCCAGAAAGCTTTTGCATTTGGCTAGTGGTTACAACATAAACAAAATAACTTCTTTCTCTTTCCTCATTAAACTAAAGGGAAGAAAAATCAACTGATGCACTGCGTTCTTGTTGACTGGTGGCTCATTACAGAGGCTAATAAGAGAAAACACATTCTCATATACTGATCATTGGAGCTCAGAGACTTTGACGAGAGCCACCTGCTGAGTAAGTATCCATTTTCGCTTCTGATTTTGTATGTATTAGTCTGGTCAATTTCCCCAAGCTGGCCTGATTAGGAAAGTTTTATTAAAACAAATGGAGATGAGACTTAAAATGAGGAGAGACAAACAGAAGCTGCGCCTGAACCACTCACACAATCTTCACCTTTGGCCAGATGTGCTGACCACTTGGTGAAGGCTGTGGCAGAGACTGCAGTGCATTCATCAAAGCTTAAGGCTACACTACATTGCCCAGCCTCCCCTGCAACCAGCTGCCATCTTCCATTTTCCATCTAACTCAGGGGAATGAGTTATGCTTTCAGATCCCAGCATTAAAACAGCCTCACGTGCATGTGCACAATTCCTCTCTCTCTCTCTTTCATCTGCCTCCTAAACTTTTTGGCTCATGGTGACTTATAAACAACATATCAAATATAGTAGACCCTTTTTAGACTAGGTTCCTGAATGACTGCATGGACAACATTGCTAAATAGTCACTGACTGGACTTTAAAGAAGCAAGAAGTAAGTTTATATGTGTTAAGCTCCTCAAATTTCCAGGTTTGTTTGTTACCATATGTTATGGACTAAATGTTTGTGTCCTCCCAAAATTCATGTTGAAACCCTACCCCCCCCGCCCGCCCCCCCCCCCCATAAGATGTGCTGGTATTAGGCAGTGGAGCCTTTGGGAGATAATTAGGATTAGATGAAGTCGTAAGAGTGGAGCCCTCATGAATGGGATGAGTGCCTTTATCAGAGTCACAAGAGAACTTGCTTCTGTCCCTCTGCTCTCTGCCATGTGAGACTATAAAGAGAAGTCCAAAGTCTACAACCCAGAAGAGGACTCTCACCAGAACCCGATCTCAGACTTACAGCCTCCAGAATTGTGAGGAATAAATTTTTGTTATTTATAAGCCACCCAGTCTATGGTATTTTTGTTATAGTAGCCCAGCTGACTAAGACCATAGATAGTGCTAATTTAACTAATATATACCCCTGAATAGATTTAGCTGTATATGGGATATATGGATTTTTTTTTTTTTAGAAAAAAATCACACATCATATTTTAACATGCTTGCATGGAAATACAGAAATAAATATATCAATCTACATATCTATTTTACTATATAGATATCAATACAGACGTAGACATAGATATAGAAATAGATGTAGATGTAGATTCAGATAGAGATATAAATATAGATGTGTTCCCTAAAAAAGATAAATTGACATCTGTATGCAAATTTGACACAAAGCTCATCGCATAATAGGTTTCAATGAAGGTTTTATGAACTTAAAACTTAAATTTGAAAACTTAATCAAATTGAATACAGTTGCCTGAAAAATTTACTCGTGAATCATTTAATATCATATCAATGAGAACTTCAAGACAATCTAAATTATAAACAGAGGAACACAAAAATGGGACTAAGTTAGACAAATAGGGGAAGAGGAAGAAGGTCCCTTTATAGTAATATGCAGAAAATTCTCCATGAAATGTTTATCCTGAAGGTCTAAGTACAAATCTCTTCGGTTCAAGTAGGATAAATCAAGAAGAAAAATTCAGAATTTGAAAAGAAGTATCATTGTAGATTCCAAGCCCCTTGTAGAAAATAAGCCCCTCAAAAACCAGACTATGTTCAATTTAATAAAATGTTTGAGGGATGACCATGAACAAGTCATTCTGCAAAATCAAAATATGAATAACACCTAGAGTGTGAGAGGGGAGCGTCACAATCCAGTGGAAAGGCAATGTCAATACTGTGTGGTAAGTACAATAGATGTGCTCGCAAGATACAATGGAAATTTGGAGAGATCACAGAAAGTTTATTAGGGGAGATGACAGCACAGCTGAATCTTGAAAGACGAGAGGGTTTTGGATAAGCATTTGCTGGAAGCAGACAATCATAGGAAGACGGCGGACTGGGCATGTTTCTCAACAATCTCATTCTGTTCCAAATCCCTTACATGTCAGAAAAGTTGTATGTCCAAATATTTTATAATTGTTATTTAGAATAAATCTATAAAAGGCTGAAAACATGAAAAGTGACTCAATCAGATCAAGGATGAAGAATTTCTGGAAGATTAAAAAGCAGATGATGTCAGATCTACAGGGAAACAAAATAGAAAATTACAGCTCAAAACACGTGCAGAAAAAGAAGAGCTATTGAAGCAAAGGCAGTGAGTGGAGGGGAGTGTGCTTTGAGCTGCAAATAGGAAAGGGAAAAAACAAGTCATATAATCAGTTCACCTTCAACCAAGTCCAGATATGGGCCTTTCCAGGTTGGTTCCATGGGTCCACTATAGCATTGAAGACCTTCAGGCCCTTCTCGTATTCCTTCTCTGCTAATATCTTCTGTTGTCAAGATTATATCAAGTTTCTTGGAACTCTAAACCTTATGTTCTGACTTGAAATCTCCCCAACAAGAAAAAAGCAAACAGGGGAGGAAAAACTTTCTTCTTGTGTATCTCTTTCTTCTATAATGGAAGAAGGAGAAAAATCTTCCCCAGAGACCTCAACATACATAAGAACCCTTTAGTTCTTGTGTTCTTTGCAGCCAGATTCAGGCTGCATGGTCACCTCTTGACCAAGCACAGACAAAGACAACAGAGCCTGCTATGATTAAGTAAACTAATCATCATTCAAACTCTGGGGTGGGGCACATAGTAGCTCCCTCAAAATGACGGTCCTGGTAGTAAGAAATAAAGGGGACAATCTGATGGGTGAATAACTGAATATGCCAGGGATACGGAACTCAGATTAGGGTCTAGTGACATAAGGAGCTGGAAATGACCTGGCAATGACTGTCAGGACGATTGTTATTAGAACTCTATTAAAATAACTAGGTCCCTGTATCCTTTTCATCTCTCCAGATTGTGCTTCATAGTGTTTGCTGCTTGCTTTGAAACCAGATGAAGCAGTGAATATGAATAATTGGGCTGGTGGGGCAGGGCCCTAACTGGCTTCCTAATCTAAGAAGTACAGAAACCCTAAAACCCAAATTGCAAATGATCAGCAAGTTTCACACATCAGCACATCTTTTCCCTGCTAAACATAGCAAAAGGCCAACTCCTATTGGTAGAACTTCCATTCACAAGGAGAAAATCAGAGATTCTCAAAAATTATGGTTAAAAAACATGGAAGAGAGGCACCAAACTAAATCCAGTGAACTGAAAAACAGACTGAAAAGTGCAAGCATAGGATAAGCGCAAAATAAGCAAATTTGATATCTTCAGAGAACTTCAAACAATTACCACATTCATCAAATGAGAACAGATTACTAAAAAAAAAAAAAAAAGAACCAATTAGAGATCTTGAAAAATGAAAGTAAATTCCCAACTATTTGGGCAAAGATAAATTTAAAATAAGAGGCTTAATTCTCTCTGTTGAAAATAAGGACATAGGCTTCCCCTCTCACTTTTCTTAGAGTATTTACTTTGAAAAACTTGTACTTCAAAGTTCTTTTTCTGTCTGTCTAAAATGCATGTCAATATTTCTAAAGGCTAAATAAGCCTCTTGCCAGCATTACAACCCAGTGATGTATTTATCAAGGACTCGAGAGTCATCTCTTTCAAATGTAATCATCCAAAGGGAAAGTACCCCCGTCTCCCAAAATCTGTGGGAGGGTAGGAGCCTAGACTAGGCAGCCCACCTAATTATAAAACTACCAAAATTGTAAGCCCACCAAATTGTAAAACTACCTCGTGTCATAAAAATATAAGAAGTTTGTTTTTCCTTTGCATAAAGCCAATTAGCTAACACAGCTGGTCACTCGAACTACCAGATGAACTTGGGATGACATATGTGTGACAAATGGTGCTATAAGTCCTCTTACTTGAGGACTAGTTATTGTTTATCTTGAGAACTTGTATGTAATGTGTTGTATTGGCTAGGCTATACGAAAGAGTAAGATTTCCTTCTGTCTTTGCAAACTCTTTGAAGATTGCCTGTGATGCACATTACATTCTGGTTTAATGCTTATTTAATAATAAAACTGTTTCTTTCTCTTCCTTTTTTGTGGAGGGGTTTTCTTCAGTGATAGGCAGTTTTCTTTTTAATTATATTTCCCCATCACAACTAAGGAATAAATTATACAGTGAGAAGAATGAGCCAAGAAGTCCCCCAGAAGTCAATGTATTAAACAAACTATATGGCAGAAAGTTGTGACATAGAAGATAGATCCAGACATTCTATAATACATGTAATAGGATTTCTAGAAAAGAACTAACATAATTGAGGTGAGATATAACAAAACAAAAAGGAAAAACTTTTAAGTATTGTAGGGAAGACATAAGCCTTTAAACTGAAAGTAAACAAATAAACAAAATTGAGTTTCAAGAAAAATAAATAGGAAAAACAAGACCACTTCGACACACTGAAGTGAAATTTTAGAACTTCAATAACATGATACAGCCTAAAATGTGTTCAGAGAAAAAAGAATGTGCATTCAAGTTAAAAAGATAAAACAAATCATTACTAGTAGTATAGATATTGGAAGATAATTGAGTCATCTCTATAAAGATATGAGATAAAATGATCTCAAAACTAAAATTTTATACCTAGGCCAATAGCCTTAGGGAAAGAACCAAACCCAGAAATTTTCACGTGGGCACAGTCAAAAAAGTTCTTACCTACACACATTCTCTAAAAAAACTTACTTGGTTATATAGTCTATCAAATTAAAAGTAAACCCAAGAATGAGAAAATATGGGATATAACAGTAAAGACACTAGTAACACTATAAAGATTGTTGATATATAACATAGAAAAACAGATCTTGAAATAAAATATAAAGTGAACTTACCATAGAAAATGATTAAGGAAAGAAAAGAGAGATAAGTGTAAGCATTTTGAGCCTATTGTCTTATCTAGGGGAAGATATAACTAAAAATTAACCCCATTAATAAAAAATATAAGATTGATAATGTATGTTAAAATTTTTATGATAACCACTGGAGGGATGATTAGCATGTACAACTGTTATGCTGCCAGTGGGAGAAAAAAAACAATAAAAATCCCGTTCATCTAAAAAAAAGACAGAAAAGAGGAAAGAAGAAATTAACAATAAAACAAAACAGAGTAAGCTGAAATAACAAAAAACAATTTGTTAAACATAAATTATATTCACTGTAAGTGTAAATAAATTAAATTCCTTATTAAACAGAGACCCTCAAATCAAGTAACAAAATAGTATATTCTAATTACAAGAATGATACCTAAAATGATGCAGCAGTGAGAAAGTGGAAGTACACAAAAGGGAAAAAAAGATATATCAAGAAAAGGCAAATGGTAAAAAAAAATTTATAGAGCTATTACTATAAAAAATAAAATTCCATGTGAAACGTAATGAGCAAAACATATGATTTAAACTCATTAAAGAAGGATAAAACTGAATAGACAACTATTTAAAATATTGGAAAGGTGTCAATGACATGTAACTAAAATGTCACTAAATGTACTTTTACTGCTATATTAGACCAAATTTTCAGAAAACAGTTTATTTCTATGGAATACAAACTGTTCCAGTCCTCATTCAAATCATTCAGTTAATTACAGTGTAATATATTGGTGGAAAGCCTCCCAACTTAGTTCAAAAGATTAGCAAAGCTATGATATAAAAACAAAATAAGGGTAGCACCAAAGTTAAAACTATAAGCTAATATTACTTAAAAATACAGGTGAAAAAATGTTAAAAAATAATAGTGGATAGAATGTAGGGATAGAATATAAGTATAAAATAATAAAACACAAGGAATAATATTTTGAGACCAAGTGGATTCCGCCCAGGAATGCATGTATTGTCAATATTATGATAAAGAACTAGAGTGTGGCTGATCATCTGGGGAAGTAGGCAGTACAGAGGACAGGTTGAAAAATAAGAGAAAGAGAGGGGGTAAGGAAGGAGCAAGCCTCAGATGTTCACAGGGAAAACTGAAATCCAGAGCACACAGGGAGGTTTGCCCTGAAGTAGGAAGAGAAGCATGGCATCCTCTCAGACTGTAAGGAAAGAAGTAACTGGTGGGAGTAAAGGTAAGTTAGAATATGAATTAGAAAAGCTGAAAGTTGAGGATGATGACGTGAAAACTACCCACTTTTTCCTCGAAATTAAAAAGAGATTTTGCATTGCAAATTCTGGGCTCGTGGTTCGGGTAGGGGATCTCAAGTAGAATGATAAATGTTTAAAATTGTTAAGAGAAATGGAAAAAGATGCTGACAGATGTGAAGTAAAAGCATGATCAGTATTACTGAAGTTAAAGCTGAAACTGGAGGGATTTATTAATATGATTATTATTGTTATTAATCAGAAGAGATGCAAAAATTGCTATTTTTTAAGCTACATGTAGTTCATGTGACTGATATTATTGTGAAATAGATGTGAAAGCAGAATTGTCCTTTAGCTTCATTCTCCCTTTGTTTAGAAAAAATATTTTAATGCGCCTTTTGGATATGCAAAATAAAATGGCCATGAAACTACTTAAGGCTGAGACAAAGAGCAGAGAAAATTTTCTAAACAGTACACTAGCTTCAAGATGGGAAGCTATGGATTTGGGCTGGTCCAGAACAGAGGACTCTGGAATTTGGCAAAGAGAGACTGAGAAGGGAGCTGTGATCTGAGAGGCATGTTCAAGAACCTCTCTATGTCCCAGGACATAGAAATTACAGTAGAGGTCCTTATGAAAAGGAGTGGATGATGAAATTTAGCAGATGTCATATCTAATATCTATTTTTAAGGTTTTATTTTCTGCATTCTAATTCCCTTATATTATCTTCACACCTTAGAAATTAAACATAACAACATTTATTATCGAAAGAGAACAGAACATACCACCCCAAAATGTGCACATTTGGCATGTAGGTTATTTTGAGCTAAAGGTAATCAAGACCCAGCCAACTTAGGAAAAACTTTTACCTCTTCCTTAATTGCCTAAAAGAATTTAGATAGGGGGCCTGTACCAGAAAGAGAGCTATTACCAGAGATAACATTTTTTATCTGAAAAAGTTACCTGCATGGCAGGGGAAACTTATGATTACCAAACATCTGCTCTTCTCATCTTCCTGAGAATTGCCATTATAGGGGTGGAAAAATTTTCCCTTCTTCCCTTCTAGGTTCCTTGGCTGGTCTAATAATTAAAATGATGTAAGACAAATTAACAGGAGAAAAATAAAAGTTTAATACCACATATACCTCCTGTGTACATGGATGATATCTAGGAAAACTAATTCCTCCAAATGGCCGAAGCCATCACCTTAAATACCATCTTTAGCTGAAGATAAAAGATGTTGGAAGTGGGGGATCAGTTATGGGAGGTTATCAGGAAAAGTATAGTAAACAAGGATAAAGTTGTTCTGCAGATGTAAGTCCTTGCCTTCTCCATTGATAAGAGTTTCTAGAGATTTGGAGTCATCCTACTTTTCCTGGCACGGGAAGGGAGAAATCCTTACAAATGAAGATTTGTCTTATAAATGTAAATGTATCTTACAAAAGGGTAACGTCTACCCAGTTTTCAGAACTTCTCTCATGTCTAGTTTTTTGTTTTCTTAAATAACCAGCTTAAAATAATCAATATGCCAAAAAGGCATATTTTGCGGTGGCAAAATCTGCTCCCCTTCTTCCTCCTCCTTTTTGAAGCCCCAGGCCCCTATTCCTTTTCTTAGCTCAGATGGCATATAAGCCTCAGTTGCCTGGCTGCCTTTAGGTCTCATATTTTTATGGAGCTCCCATACATACAAAATTAAATTTGTTTTTCTCCTGATAATCTGTCTTGCATAAATTTAATTGCTATACCAGCCAGAGAACCTAGAATGGAAGAAGAGAAAAATTTTTCACTCCTATAGTAGTGATGTTTTAGAAATAAACTGTCATACCTCTCTCCAAGTATCAGGGGCAAAGTTGACCAGAAAAGGTTCAGAAACAACCAGATGCAATTAAGAGAGAAGAGAGAACATCAAGTTAGAGCAAAAGGCGATAGGAAGCACTCTGGACATGTTAGCTCCCCATCAAGGATGTACAGAAATCCTAAGAGAAAGGTATGTAATATTTATAATAATTTAATCATTTTCTAGCCCTACAGGGGTGGGTTCAATATTTATATAGACTTTTAGAGAAAACGGTGATGTCAGAATATTGAAAACCTTGAAATCTTTCAAGTTGTTTTTATTAGAAATAATACCAAAACTAGGCATGATTTCTGAGTTCAAAGAATGTATGTGTCAGGGAGGACAAATAATTTTACCTCTACCTGTCTGGGTTCTTAGATGAGATTCCCTCTTTCCCCCGTAGTAAAAGACAGATTAACAGAAGAAAAACAAACAGAAGTCTAATAGCATGTATACCTCCTGTAAATATGGGAGATACCAGGGAAAACTGAGTAACTCCCCAAAATGGCTCAAGCTACCACCTAAATACCATCTCCAGCTAAGACAAAAGAAGATGTTGGGGGTAGGGGAGCCAGTTATGGGAAATTACCAGGAAAAGCACAGTAAACAAGGGTAAAATTGTCATGCAGACCTAAGTTTTTGCCTTCTCAACTGGTAAGAGTTTCTAGAGATTTAGTCCTCCTTCTCTTTCTGGTACAAAGAGGGAGACACTCTTACAAGTGGAGATTTGCCAATAATAATGTCTCTTGTAAAAGGGTAACTTCTACTTAGTTCTCAGAGTTTTTTTTATGTCTGCTGTTTCCTAAAAGTAATCAGCCTAAAACAATCCTCATGCCACAGAGACATATTTTGGGGTGGGAAATTCTGCTCCTCTTCGTATGTATACTGTGGTCAACCATCCATGGGATCATGCAGGTGTGATGCTCAGAAAAGGAGAGCAGTTAATGAAGTTTCAATTTAAAGCATGTTTGGAGACACTAAGTTGTTTGTGTCACCCCATGCCAGGAGCAGAGAAGGAGGTGCTCCATCACCACCTGCCCAAACCTTTCCTTAGATACACAATGGATTTTGCCTTCTCTGAGGGGAAAAAAAAAATTATTTTCCCAAATGATGACTTCCTTGAATGTCATACGTGTGAACCCAATATATGGATAATAATATGGACACGTAGACACTTCTATGCATTTTCCTTAGTATAACACTCAGGAAAGTCCCAGAGTCTGCAATGAATAGATTCAATTCTCTCATCCCAAAAGGCATGGGATCCTCCTCAATCTAGAGAGGAAGAAGGATTCTAGATTATTTTATTTAAACTCCCTTACCCCTGCAAGTCAGCTGGAGTCTACTTGGGTCAACAATTCAAGCAGCAGGGCCCTTAGAGCATTATCTTTTCTTTGATCCTGGCAATACCATGTGGACTGCTTGTAGGGTATGCCTATTCTTCAAAAGGCTTGATCTCTAGCTTAAGAATGTGAGTTAAGCAGGGATTTTATAGGAATTTTTTGGCGTTAGGAAATAAAACATAAGAGACCCCCTGCCTTTTACAATCTTCTATAAATCTCCATCTCTAATTGTTTCTCCTCTTCAAAGCAAATTCCCACACACTTCATAATGTATTAGTAAGGTTTCCAACAGGCATGTGTCTAATTACCCTCCACCACCCAGGCACAGTTCAGAATGAAATGATTAGCAGTATTTGTTGTCAAGTTGTCTCCGAGAAACAACAATTTTTATCGAATCACTATGTGTCAAAAATCAGAGGGCGTGCCAAGGTGGAAATGCAATTTCACAGTTCCCAAAGGTGGATGAAATTCCCTGCTCCACATGTGACTTTAATGTGCTTGCAGTTTAGAGAGCGGGATCTGGCTTTATGAGACAGCCAGACTCTCACCCCACCACTCACCAGCTGATAGAGTAACACTGCATTTGCCCAAAGCCATTTGCTGTGATTGTTCAGAGGCCTCCTCACTTGTTCCCCACCTGCTCTCTCTCCTATCCAGTCTCTGCCAGCTCGGAGCTCTTGGCTCCACTCCTCAGTCTTGGTACTCCCTGGCTTTCCGGGCTTATAGTCTACTTAGCATCTGAGAAGCAACTTTCCCCACCAAACTCCAGCTTGACCTTGGCTCAGCCTGTCCCCCCTACCCCACCTTAAGTGTGACATTCTCAGAAATCAAACCCTGGTTCCAGCAGTTTGTGTAGAGCTCTAACTCTCCAGTGATGGAATTCGGGATCATTCTTAACATATGCAAAACCAAAGCAAGACAAAACAATCTGCCTCAGTAGAAATTAGGGAGTTATTCTTTCTACCATTTAGTTACACTTCAAATATATTTGTCCATACATCACTGTGACCCACTCTCAGGTAACAGTAGAATTATAGCCACCTTCTCTGCTTAGAATGCCATTCTCTCTCCTCTGGTATGTCAATTCTAGTCACATAAGAAAATAAATCACTCCACCTCTGAATCTTCCCTCCAACTTTCATTTCATCTTTCCCATATCATTTGACAATCCTCTAATCCTGCTTTTCAACACATATCACCAAAACAGAAAGGATCATTGATACGAACAGAATGATCTACCAAGATAGGATGAAAAGAAATGAATAATTCCATTTGCACTTGAATCTTTGACCTTTTGGAAAATGGAAGACAAGATATAAAATGCACAAAGCCTGCCAACACTTGCTCCACTAATCTCTTCCTCACTCATTTTCAGAATTCACAGTGTTCCTGTTTACTCACTCTATTGTAATCACAGGTATCCCAAAGACAGTAAATTTCAAGTAAGAAAGCATCATAAATGAGATCTAAGTGACTAAGCAGCTACTCTCAATCTATCTGAGACAATACAGGGCTTCTAGATTGCATTCTAGAGGGTAGCATCAGCAATTAGCATAGCAGGTATGCAATTTCACCATTGAAGCTGTGGTTGAAATTCAGCAAATTTCTGATGTCTTGTCTGTCCAGACTGCTATAACAGAATACAAGAGACTGGGTGGCCAATAAACACCAGAAATTTATTTCTCACAGTTCTGGAGGCCGAGAGGTCCATGGTTAAGGCGCAGGCAAATTGAGTGTCTGGTGAGAGCCCACTTTGTGGTTCATAGATATCCTTCTTTTTACTCACGTAGTGGAAGAGAGGAGGGACCTCTCTGGGATCTCTTTTATAAGGGCACTAATCCTATCACCTCCCAAAGGCCCCACCACCAAATATTATCACAGTGGGGATTAGGTTTCAACTCATGAATTTTGGGGCGACACAAACATTCACTCTACAGCAGCAGAGGAGCTATGCTTGCAATCAGAGTTAATTCCTTCTTGATGGAGAAGGGTGTTCCTCTATCACATAAGTTTTAAATCATTCCATATCATCCATACCAAGGCACATATATTATGGTGCTCAATAGATAATTGTTCCTTGCCTTGATTGTGCTGTGTTTCCTGGCTGCCAGTGCGTAGTATATTTCTTCTTTCTGATTTTTTTTTGTTCTCAGCACCTTTTCCTTCTTCTAGCTTACTCACTGCACAAGTCAATTTCCCCACAACCTGTAAATGAGTCTCTGAAAAATAGTACCATGATCCATCTCTGAAGACAGCAGTTATGAGTTAACAGTCCCTGTTTACTCCACACCTAACTTCCTGGATAGCCCAACTTGGTCAGCAGAGATGGAGGCTTGAGACTGTGTTAGTGCCTCATCACTCAGAGGATGTGCCATTCCTGACAGATGGCGCAAGATGAGGGCTACTTCCTTCTAGCCTAAAACTATGGACAATACTGATGCCTAGGAACAAGTTGAAAAAAAATACCGCAGGGTATTTTTTTTTTTCATATTGCACTTGATTTTTCCGAAAGATCCTGGGTAGCTCGAATCTGTGGCTCGTGTGTGTTTAGCATTCAGAATTCATTGCTTTGGAAAAATGGAGCTGAAATGATGTAAGGTAAAACACAGTTTGAAACGTCAAGCCCTGTGCCTCTGAGCCACCCTCGGTGCCAATTGAATCATTTATAGAACATTTTATTGTCTGCTTCCTAAACCCGGTCATGTAAAAGTAATAGGGTATTGTCTTTTGCCCTTTGTGTTGTGAGGTTATCTAATTTCCATTCCCACATGCACGTCATGCCTGCTCCTTTTCTGTCTTTAAAATAAATCTGTTGCCTAAAGCTAAATATATAGTACTTTGAACATGACAATGAAGCTATTTTTAATTTGTCCCTTCATTTTAATTATGCTGTTGGTATTATTTTGTAGGTACAGTTTGCAACATTCTTGCTGCCACCTACAGGCACCCCTGTGCACAACCTGTGGTGTCTGGGGGTAGGTGTAGAAGTACCTGTTTTTCTCAAATTAGAGATCTTGCTGCATTCCTAAGCATTATTTGTCAGCATGGATATGAGTGTGCTGAAAATGTTTTTGGTTTTTTTTAAACAATACCTACATCTTTATTTATTTCATAAAATAAAAATATCTGCAAGATCCTCATAAACTCTGCAAATAGAACAATCTCTGCAAACAAAGAATTCACTTGGGACAGTACAAGAGAAATCCTACACAAATGTGTTCTTAATCATTTCCATAAGTAATATAATCAGTATGTTTATGAAAAACCTCAATACATAATTGATCAAAGCAATTTTCACAGTTTAAAATTTATTAGCTATGGAAATAGCTGATGTGAAAAGAAAGGCTAAGACAAAAAAAACTCTAAGTCTTTTAAAGAGTAATTCTCTCTCTTCTTAACAATGATTACTAACTGCACTGAGCTAACTCTGAAATAACAGCACAGAAAAGAAAAGCAAGAATGGAGAGCTCTTAACAGGCCATTTGAAACAAAACAAAACAAAAAAGAGGAAAGAATAAAAAACATTGCAGTAGAATCTCAGAACCCTCTTATGAATCTTAGTCCTGTACGAGGCAGGGCGAGTCCAGCACTTGTGGGACCAAAGGAATGTTCCTCTTTGGGAAGCTGGCCTCAAAGGAGAAAAGTGGTTTACTTGTAGAATAGTGGTCTTTAAATAACTCCATGTGGATCACTCATTAATTTTCTTAAACTGTCTCACCATTTCTTGTTCCAATATACATACCTCTTAGAGTGAAAGTCACTACTCAGAATGTGATGTGGAGCTGGGTGCCACTTTTTCAGTCTTGAAGAATTGCATCCCCTGAGCCTAAAACCCCAGAATTTTGAGACTCTTTCACATAGTACATAGTAACATTTGAGAGTGGGAGAGGGAACCTGTAGTTCTGTGGATAATTCATTAACCTCTCTGTAATCTTTGACTTATTAATTGAAGAAACTAGCATTCCCTAAGTGCCTACTGTGTTCCAGGCCATGTGCTTGGTACTAAGGATACAGAGATAGATATGACTTAGCCTTTACTTCAAGGACAATGCTTTCTCATAGAGGTGACAGAAGCAAGGAAGTTCAGTGCAGTGTGATAGCGACTATTCTAGAGGTGGGTACTTGGCACAAAGACAGTGCAAAGAAGGAGGTTGCCTCTCTGCTGGGAAAAGCCCCAGAAATCAAACGGATAGAGAAAAAGGGTAAATATGGTAGGAAGAAGAGATAGCATTGCTTTGGCCATTCCCTTAGGTTCTTCTTTTCCTCCTCTTTTGGTTCTCGCCAAGAGGATGATTTTTAAAATAAAATAAAAATCTTAGCAATACAGTCTTGACAGTATCAACTAGGACCCAGGGCTCAGCACTTTAATTGCCACATACAAGACTCCCATTCATAATTCATTACTAGTGTTCTTTCCAGCCCCACCACTTAAAATGCAAATACTCCAGATGTACAACACACCAAACCTTCCCCATCACACTTTCCTGCATGACAGCAAGAGAAAAAGAGACTCGATCAGCACCACAGAATTGTTAAATGAACATTACCTGAATGGGCATCACCATTGTGTGAGCCCTCAGATTCTTACCCAAATACTAGATCCTGCTGGGTTGGTTTTATTTTTCCAGTTTGTATTTTTCCCTCTGACAATTTATTTTTAAAGTCTTAGCAATGTGGAGATTAAGTATAAACCACTATTTATAGGAAGAAAGCAACGGTGCCCACTCTTACCACTTCTATTCAACATAGTCCTAGATGTTCTAGCCAGAGCAATTAGGAAAGAAAAGGAAATAAAAGACATACAAATTGGAAAGAAAGAAGTAAAATTATCTCTATCTGCAGATGATCTGATCTTATTTGTAGAAAATCCTAAAGACTCCACAGAAAGCTGTGAGATCTAATAAATTAATTCAGCAGAGTAGTAGGACAAAAAGTCAACACACAAAAATCAGTTGCATTTCTGTATATCTATCATTTGGTTACTATCAAAAAAACAGGAAAAAATCATTTGCCAGGATGTGGAGAAATTGAAACCCTTGTACACTGTTGGTGGAAATGTAAAATTGTACAGCCGCTGTGGAAAAGATGTTTCCTCAAAAATTAAGAACAGAATTACTATATGACCCAGCAATTCTGCTTCTGGGTATTTACTCAAAAAGATTGAAAGCACAGTCTCAAAGAGATATTTGTACATGCTTGTTCATAGCAGTATTATTCATAATAGCTAAAATGTGGAAACAACCCAAGTTGTCCATTGACAGATGAATGGAAAGCAAAATATGGTATATACATACAATGGAATATTATTCAGCCTTAAAAAGGAAGGAAATTCTACAATATGTTACAACATGGATGAACCTTGAGGACATTATGCTAAGAGAAATAAGCCAGTCACAAAAAGACAAATACTGTATGATTCCATTTATATGAGGTGCTTAGAGTAGTCAAAATCATTCAGACAGAAAGTGTAATGGTGGTTGCCAGGGGCTGGAAGAAGGAGAGAAAGAGGAATTATTGTTTAATAGGTGTAGAGTTTCAGTTTTACAAGATGAAAAGAGTTACAGGGATGGATGGTGGTGATGGCTGCACAACAATATGAATGTATTTAATACTACTGAACTGTACACTTAAAAATGGTTAAGATGGTAGATTTTATGTTATATGTATTTTACCACAAAAAAACTAATTACTATTTATAATATTTTAGTATAGGAAAATTAAACTTTTTTCACATAACAAAACAAAATAGAAATAATGAAAAACATTTCATTTCAACATTCATGTTCTCAGAAACTTCTTCATACCTAAGACTATACAGTCATGCAATGCATAACCACGTTTCAGTCAATGACAGACCACATATACAATGGTGGTCCCATAAGATTAGTACCAAGTAAGCTAGGTGTGCAGTAGGCTAAACCCTCTAGGTCTGTGTAAGTACACTCTATGATGTTCGCAAAACAACAAAATCACCTAAAGTTGCGTTTCTCAGAACGTATTCCTGTCATTAAACAACGTGTGACCATATGAGATACCGTAATAAGTATAATCTTTAGGTATATTTTTTCTCCATAAGGACTGTTCAAGGTTATAGAGAGAAAAGAAAAAACAGTATTGTAGAACTATACATAAAAGCAGATAGGTTTGGCACTGGGAAATTTTGAAATTGATGAAGCCTATCATTAATATTTCTAAATTCAATTTTTGTACTGTTTCCCAATTTCCTCAAAGTATTTTCTCTCTCTTCAGTATGCAAGACATTCAGTCTTCAGACCACCAAATAACAATGCTGCTCAAAATTGCCAGTCTCTCTCACCATGAGGGAGGAAATGAACCAATATGATGGAAGCTTTAAATGTGATCCTCCCTAGCAGTATATGAGTTTCAGCTGAACCAACCAGAGAAAGCACTGTTTACACCAATGGAATAATCGTTCCTGTTGGAACTTCAGACACTATAGGCAACCACTTGCAAAGAGGGAGACCTTTCGATATCCTAAAATCACCAAGGCGTTGTCCCACTGGCTACTCCATGTGTGTAATGCCTGTTCTGAAAGCATAGGATGAAATGGTAGGATTACAATGTAGATTATCAAGCAAAGAAAATAAGGGAATAAACATATCAGTGTATCCTCAAATTGTCTGGAAAAGCTTCTTGCAAAAAGAGAGATTTGGATAGTTCTTCAAATTATGATTTGGACAATAAGAGAGAAAGAATAGAGAAGTAGGGAAGAGAAAAGGCATCCAGGTAACAAAAAAACAAAGAATAAACATGGCAGGTATGGGAGACAATTTGCTTTTCAAGAAGAATTTAAATTAAAACATATTTAGTTGCCAGTAGCTTTTGTTAGATCTATATGATTTTCAGAATACTCAGTGTAGATTTTATACGTTTCTGATAAAAATGGGAAAAAAATTTTTGTAACTAAATGTTTCCCCATCTTAAAAATCTAACTAATGTACAAAATGGACAAAAACTCTTATGATCTTTGACCATTTTCATGACTGTCTCCAAATACAGTATTTGATGTACTGTAATAAACTTTAAGAACTGGAGCTGCTTTGGAATTATTAAAGTCTAATCCCAAAGCAGAATTTTAATTAAGAATGAAAATGGAAATTGTTTGAAATGAATTCTGTTGAGTTCTTCCACAGACAAGAGAAAACAGACATGCAATATTTTGACCTTTCCCTAAAATTCCCAAGGCCCACTGATTTCTGACTTAGATCAGTCTACTCTGATTGGATTCTGAGAATTCTTAACCAAGCACATTTCATTAGAAATATTTAAAGTTGAAAGAATATAAAATACTAAATATGCAAAATTTTGTTGTTCTTTTTTCTAACATATGTAGTCAGGTGTTTATTTTTGTTCATTCTTTTGTATTGATATAAGTATTTAAGGCTATGAATTTTCCTCTGATCTCTGATTTAACTCTGTCCCATTGGTTGCTGTATTGTCATTTTCTGGAAATTCTGAAATTTAGAGTTTTTTGTTTTCATCTTTAATTCAAGAGTATTTGAGAAATATTTTGTTTAACACTAGGTATTTTTTATATTTTGTTATCATATCTAGTTTTATAACATTACAATCACAAAATGCACTATTTTCTACACTATCTATCATTTTTAGACTTGTATAGGCTTTCTTTATAGTTTGGAAAAATATTTTTAAATGTCACATGGGCACGTGCTTAATTTTTAAAGTAATGAGCCTCAAATATACCTTCTTGCTTATGTTGTTAAGGAATACTATATTCTCAAATGCATTTTCATCCATTTGTTCTTCCTAAGTCTGAGAACAGTGAATAGAAGTCTGGTTATTTTTAAGTCTATTTTGGTATCTGTCATAATTTCTGATTTATGAAAGTTTTGCTATACTACTTAGTGCATAGGTGTACATAACTGTTATATTTGTATTGTGAATTATACCACTTAACATTATAAACTGTTCTTCCTTGTGTCAGATCATGCTCTTTGGCCTGAATTCTACCTTCTCTGAAATTAGCACCAAGACCCTTGGTTTCTTTGTGTTTGCACTGACCTGATATAGCTTTACTTTACTTATCTTTTTATTTTTTTCTCTTGGTTCTTCTGAGTCACCTTGTTTTCTGTGTGTCTCATACAAATTAGAGTTCAGTTTTGCTTTGTAATTCTATATACAAATGCTTTTCCTTTAAATGAGTTAAACTCCTTTATATTTATATTTAATAATATGACATGTTTGTTTCCTTTTAATTTCATATTATTTTGTTTTTCTGTTTATATTTATGCAGTACGTTTTCTTCATATTTTATGTAGTTCTTTTGACATTTAAAAGGGTTAGTATTTTAGATTATAGTGGTTACCTTTAGCTTATATCTTTATGTAGTAGTTTTTTGCCTCTTCTTTTTAGACAGAATCATCTCTTAATTAAAATATTCCTTGGGTCAAACTTATTTGTAGTATTTAAATTTGAAGAAAAGTTTGGTTGTATTTAAATATCTTAGCTCACTCTTTCCGGAATATATTGTACCTGCTACTTCATTGTTTCCTGGCACTGAATGTTATTGTCAAGAAATCTGTTGAAAATCTTATTTTCTTTCCCTTAAAACAAGAGTGACCATAAATTTTTGTCCAAACCACATTTTGAGTGTAGAAGAGGTCACTATTTATATTGATTTCTGTTTATGGAATGACAGGCATAAAGAGGGATTATCCCAGGGTGACTGGGCCATATCATCTCCCCACCTATACACAGCTTGATTCTTTGGTTTGGGAGCCTAAAATAGCCTTTCTTTTTTCTTCATAATCTATAATATCCTTTATCTTACCTTCATTACATTTATCTTTTTTTTAAATAAAGATATTTTCCTTTCTTTCATTTTCACCTATACTTTGTTTCAGTGTTGATAATTCTTAAATCAATTTTCTCTTAGTGACTTTTCAATATGTAGATTCTTTCTCCTTATATTTCAGAAAAGTTTTCTTGAATTACACTTTTAAATATCTGTAATATCTGTTTTGTTTCTTGTTATTGTTTTATTCATTCTCCTTTGCTTGTATTCTATATCCATCATTTTTCTCTCTAATTTCTCTACTTCTCATTCATTTTGTTTCCTTTTTTAATTTCTATCTTTGTTGTTCACATGGCATTTCTTATTTAATGGTTCCCAATTAGTCATGCTTCCTGATATCCACACACTTTTGTAGTCCCCTCCCATCTCTCATACTGACTCTTGACTTAGCCATGCAACTTGCTTTGACCAAGAGGACGTCAGCAAATGTGACAAATGTAGAAGCTTGATAAACACTTTCACATGGGGGCTTGCCCTCTTGAAAAGCTACCATCACCGGGTGAAGAAGCCTAGTTTAAACTTCTTGAGAATGAAAGACCACATGTAGAGAGAAGCTCAGCCATCTCAGCTTAACATAACTCCCATAGAACATAATTCGACAGCTAAATTCAGCCACGTGAGTGAGCCCAGGTGAAACTAGTACAAGTGTGTTATTGGGCACATCCAACCCACAGAATCATAAGAAACATTAAGTCATTGTTTTAAGCCATGAAATTGTGGGATTGCTGCTACACAGTGTTAGAAAATTGATAGAGAAATTGTTGCCTAGAAGTGTGGCATGGCTGTAACAAAACCCATAACATGTGACATTGGGTTTAGAACTGGGCAGCAGATGGAGGCTTGAGAAATGTGAGGAGTCTGTTGGCAAGGGCTGAAGGAATGGCAAAGAAACGTTGGCAGAGGCTTGAAATGAATTGAGGAAATTATTAGTGGCAGGAAAAACGGCAGCCCATATTTTATAATAGCAAAACGTTGACAAACCTCTCAAGTGCCAGTACACAGAAGATAGAACTGTACCTGATAAACTAGTGGATCTGGCTAAGGAGACTTCCTGGCAGAATGTTTAAAATGCCAATTTGCTTCTTTTAGGTGCATATGGTAAGGCACAGGGAGAGAGAGATAAGCAAAGGAGAGGATTATTTAGTTTGCAAGAGGAATTTAGACATGAAGAAGGGGCAGAACTTTCTGGGTTAGAAAATAACACAACTTCACATTTCCAGGTTTTCCAGTTGGCAACTCTCAATATAATAAATGGCCTCAGAGTAAAGGTCAAATCAAGGATATAGATAAAGAACCGTTTTTTTAGACCTCACAAATATTTAAAGTGATTTTTCATAGACACTCTCAGCTAAACAGAAGGGCTCCTAGGAATTTTAAAATCATTATCCCATAGCATTCTGAGACACTCAAATTAGAGCAAGGTCTATGTTAAAAGGAGTTATGGTTGTGAACTTGAGGCATGGAGTGAATCCAGCCATATTTACAGGAAATTATTAGAATTTTTAAGATAGTTTTATCAGTCTGCACTAAAAAGAAGAGAGTTTAAAATGAAAAGAGCTCTCTGAGCTTCCACCTTTCTACATACAGAAAATACACTGATAAAGCCACTCAAGTATTTCTTAGAGAAAAAGAAAAATCTCTAAAAGAACTGAGCCAAGAGTCCATAGGACAGAGCCAAGAGCCATGGGCAAAAATAGATTAGGAAACCACACCAAGGGAGCAGAACAAAATCTTAATCAGGGAACATTCCCTGCCCCTAAGTAAGGACTCCTGACAACATAGGCTCAGTTAGATGTCAGAATTGTTGTGGACTAGTGATTGCTGTAAACTTCCAGTTCTTTGCCTTTGTAAGTGGGAGTGTCTACTGTGGTTATACTGTTCCTGTGTCACCATCCTATGTTGGGTCTGTGGAGGAAGGTGGGGCAGATAAGTTGACTTTTTGTTCTGGGGTCTCTGGATCAACAGGAGCTACACCCAAGGAGCTTCACTGAGGAGCCTTTTCTGTGGCCAGACGTAATACACAAAATCATAGCCTCTGAGCCTGAATGGACTTCAACACGAATTGTCGGGATCAGGTAGCAGACTGTGTTATGTTGTTACATCAGTAGCCCTCAGTGAATCACAATCTCCTCTATTCCCCTGTGTAGGCTCCTCCCACCTGGACTCTGAGCTTACCATGTGCATGTTGTTTTCATTTTTGTTTTGTTTTGCTCTTGGGACACCAGAAAACATGACATAAGCAGAGGATTAATAAGTACTTGCATATTTGGACTTTCCCTTTTTGAAGGTTCCTATTAGCATTTCAAGAAGCCTGGTCTAGACTCACTGAAGGTGAAAAACGACACTGAGAGAGTGGCCCAACTGAACCAACCATCCCAGCGGATCCCAGCTGATCCAAGCCCCCAGACAAGCTGCCGGCTGAACGCAGCTGCATGAGGGGCCCAGGCAAGACCGGCAGAACTGCTCGGCCAACCCACAACGTTGCAAGAAAAAAGTACATAATCCTGATTTTGGATCCCTGAGATTTGAGATGGTTTATCACAATAACAGATAATAGAATTTCTTACTGTAGTCCCCATCTCCCTTTGGCTCCTTGAAATTTAATCATTTCTTAAACAGTTTTGTCTTTTTCTTCTGTTTTTTTATTTTTCCTATATTCTCCCAGTATTAATTTCATCTCCTTCTGTTATTTAGCCTTTGTCTCAGGCCTTCTCTTCCCTGAGTTCTTTATTTCTGCAGAGTTAACTTCCTTCACAGCAGCAGTGGCTTCATTCGATATTTTTAAATTCTTATTGAAATATTGAATAACAAGTTTCTTTCTGCTTTCTGGCTACATTTTACTCTTAAGTTTTTTGTTTTGTTTTGTTTTTGCAGGGAAGCTTCTATTGCTATTCTGCACATTTCTTCCTATAGCATATTTGTATAGCTGTTAAACTGGTTCCTTTAATTTGAAATACCAACAAGTACGATTTTCACTGAACCAGCTATTTTTAGAGATGAGGGAAAATGCAGGGAAGGGATACCTCTCCTCTGTTGGCTGCTATAACAATAAACTATTTTTTTTAGAAAGCACTTCTTTGTAATTACCTCTTTTTTGCAACTTAAATCTAACTTTCTTAAGGCCTCTACCATCAATCCTATGATTTACTTATTCTTGTTGGTTCCAAGACCAGTTGTAGTTACTAGAGGACACAGACTCTGAATTTTAAGTGATCCACTCATTTACAGTGCTTATGTATTATTTTATTAGTGTTGCATGAGATCTTCCACTTTCTGTAGCAGAAACCTGATTTGTTTCATCTCAGCCCTTCTCAAAGTAGTTCCCACTCAGGAAGTGAATAATTTCTGAAATCTACCCTCAAAATACCTTCTCTATTCTTTCTTTTCTTCCATTGCTCCACCATCTCTCCTTCCCTCAAGAGTTGTATGCTCTGGCTCTGCTGATCCCAGTGATTTTAAAAGTACTTAACAACAACTTGAATTTTACAAGTTTTACAGAAAACTTTTAATTTCACCAAATATGAGATTTTTGTTTTTGTTCATTTTCCATGTATTTGTAGAGTTTTCAAGAGAACTGAGAAATGAAGAAGCTGCCATCCTGATCTTATTAGAGGCCCTCTCCTCATGGCTTCTGTTTTTGGCATTAAAATTAAATTCAACAGGGGCCGGCCTGGTGGCGCAAGTGGTTAAGTGCGTGCGCTCTGCTGTGGCGGCCCGGGGTTCGCGGGTTCGGATCCCAGGCGCGCAGCAACGCACTGCTTGGCAAGCCATGCTGTGGCGGCATCCCATATAAATTGGAGGAAGATGGGCATGGATGTTAGCCCAGGGCCAGTCTTCCTCAGCAAAAAAAGAGAAGTATTGGCAGATGTTAGCACAGGGCTGATCTCCTCACACACACACACACAAAAAATTAAATTCAGCATAAACATTCGTTGATATATACTGTGTTTCCAAGCTTGTGCTAAGCTTTGCATCAGATACCAAAATAATGCCCAATCAAAGCATCCACGACGTGCGAGTCTAGGACTAAAACTTGACAGAATTACATGTATTTACAAATAAGTGGAATGTCAGTTAGTAAAGGATTCTCAATCCTCAAGTACCCATAAATCAGTAAAAATAATTTTATTTGATTTAGTTCATGTAATTTTGAAAATCTTTTACAAGAAAAGACTTCTATTCACTTAAAATTATGCTATTGGTGAATATTTTACTCTAAACAAATTAAGGTGTAAGATTATACTTGCATGATTAGAGAACATAGAATCACATTATTGCCCTATTTTGATGTGTAGCGTATCTTCACATTGTTAGACATTAGTGAAAACTTACCCTGCCGTTGGAACTACTGGCATTTTCTTTGTTAATAACAAATATGCCTTAAGTTAGGAAGATTGTGCATTTCTCATCTTTAATCAGAATCTCGATGTGTTGGGACATAAAAATGATGGTAGTTTTTACAAGGCAAGTTTTCAGCATAGAAGGCATAGAACTTATAAACCTGAAACCTACTTTACTTTCTTCCATCAAAAAGAGAGAGCAGACAGTTTACATCATCTCCATGAGCTCAAACATGGATTTTAAGGACTTGAAATTTACTGAAACTCAAATTGCTCCAACAGAAAAGTTTTGTTTTGAAACATTCTATAAGACTTCTTATCACATTGCCAAGCCAAAAACATGAAATGAGGTTTATTGAAACTACATGCCTTAGAAATTTTGGAGCTAATTTTCCCTTTGGCCAGAATGAAGAAAGCTGAGTCCGTTCTTCCACCACTGTTCAGAATTAGTAACATCCTAAAACCGTGCAGCAGCTAATGGAGGATTGGCAGCCAAACTGCCCATTATCAACGCACAACTGGACAAAACTATGGATGGTTCTCAAAGCAGCAAGTTTCTAGTTTTCATCTATCAAGAGACCTTTTTAGAAACTGCATAGGTTGTTGAAATCTTTGAATTATGGAAAATATTCTTGCCAACCAAACTTCTACTGGCAGAAAAATCACCCTACTAGGAGTACGTGGAACAACTTTAATTCTTGACAGCAGAGCAGTGCTATCGTGTTGGTGAAGTAAGGAGCTACATAACTCACCTTGGCTCATTGCTTCCTATGTGAGTATTCAGGGCCTGCAAAATCTCTGCCATAATCCTGGAAGAATTAGTGCCTAAAACCGTGAAGGTTGATTAACTCTATCAGAACCAAGGCCTTAAATTACAAGCATTTGTATAGCCTGTACAAAGACTTTGGGGAAAAAAAGGCAAAAATCTAATATTAAGTTACTCCCATTTCACAGAATTTTATCGTTTTTCTAGGAAATAGAGTACTTCATTGAATTTTAGGAAAATTTTTCACTTTTTTTGAGAGTAAAGTGAAAGCCCATTCTCAGAACACTTATCAGAGAAAGATTTATTCAGAGACTCCTTGGCAGATATTTTTGGCCATGTGAATGCAGCAAAACTTCTGAATTAAGGCCTTGGATTAACTATTTAAAATAACACTAAAACTCAGTGAGAAATTTTGGGTAAACTGCCATTTTAGAAGAAGAGTTTGGATGAAAACAACCTTGCAAACTTTCAAATATTGGAGGAAGAACTTCTGAAGACTGGAGTCTCAGGAATGGAGCATGCCAACTCTTCTGCAGTCAAATATCTACACAAACATTTTGTCATTTTTAATGTCAACTCTGCTCAGAAAGCTTTAAATTCCCTTTCTTATTATTAGGTATCACAAAATTTTACAGTATTAATATTTTCAAAATATTTAAGTCTCTTGCATTTAACTCTTTAGAACTTTTGGAAATTATTTTGTTATATTACATGAGGAGAGAATCTAATTAATTTTCTTGCACATAGTAAATGTTCTCTATTCCATTTATTGAGCACACTCCTTTCTTTTTTTTCAGATGCTTCTTTGAAGAATCACACATCAAGTTATTATATGGCAAGAATGTGTCTATTAAATATTTTTTGGTATGAAAGAACAAGAGGAAAGAAAGAAAGGATGAAAGGAAAAAAGAGAGGCAAGAAGGAAGGGAAGGAGGAAGATGAAGAACTTTGAGCATTGTACTAAGTAATTTTACCTAAACTATATATAATTGATTCTTAAATTAACTCAATGTCTTATATACTTCTATAAAGATGTTTTACAAATTAGGGAAATGAAGTTCACAAAAGTTAGTAGCCAATACTTTAGGCAGAGATATGTTGGGAGATTTGCCCAATAATTGATTATGAAGAACCAAACCAAGATGGTGGGAAACTGGGTGTAATCTAATCCATAGGTATATATATTTCCTGAGTTTTAAAATGCACATTGAAATTTCATAGAAGCAAAGATTAAATATGATTTTTTATTAACTCGAGTATGTAACATAGTGGCAAGTCCATCGTTAACTCATTAAACTATTCCACCTTAGCCCTTACTCATCCTGGCCCTTGTTGACACCAGTGTGTTATTGGTTGCGTCTCTTACAAAGACACAAAGTTTAGACACACCCATTGCAGCGATACTTCATTTACCCCAGATATGTAACATTCTGGGGATCAGATTGAAGAATTGTCATTTTTTGATGTTCGATGCTATGATATCCGAATCTTTCAAATAAATATAGTCATGCCGATAGCATATATTTAAAGTAAATCAAGTGATGTTCTAGAAATTGTATGATTTTATTTGAAATAAAGTAAAATTTGCTATTGAAAATTTTTATTGTCGAAAACGCCTTTTGAATTGAACCTTCCATGTTTCTTCAATGACTCCTCATGTAACATCAACCATAACCTTTCCCCAAATTGCTACATTCCTTAAAGATCAATTCAAATAGTCCTCCTGTGAAGTGTTTCCCAAATCTGTCAAGCAGAGTTTGGCAGTCCCTGTGCCCTCTCACGGTACTTTATTCATTCCCTGATTACCACATTTAGTTCAATGAAGGGTGACTATGTATCAGGATGTGTGCTTTCACCATTAGACCTTGGGTACCCGGAGCCAGTGGCTATGGCTTTTATCTCCACACCATTCGGTCTAACTACAGTGTCTAGTCCAGTATAAGATAATGATAAACAAAAATAAAAAACATAGGATAAGACTAAATATATAACTATTACAAATATTTTAATATGTTTTAGTCTTTCATAAATATATTACACCAAAACATTGGTTTATACTATATATTCTGTTTAATTTTTCATTGTAGTTGAGGAAGATTCCCTCTGAGCTAACATCTATCACCAATCTTCCTCTTTCTGCTTGAGGAAGATTCACCCTGACCTAACATCTGTGCCAATTTTCCTCTATTTTGTATGTGGGTCACCTCCACAGCCTGGCTGACAAGTGATGTGGGTCCGTGCCTGGGATCTGAACTCGTGAACCTTGGCTGCCGTAGCAGAGCGCACCGAATTTAACCACTATGCCACAGGGCTGGCCCCTGTTAAACTTTTTATTAAACAACAGTATACTGTGAAAATATTTCACATAAATAATTATTCAACAGCAGAATTATTTTTATTTGTCATTATGGAAATTTAAATATATACAAAAATAGAGAGAATAGCAAAAGAAATCCCTACATATCTACTACCCAACTCAATAATTATCAACATTTGGCAAATTGCGTTTTCTCTATATCCCCATCCACTTTCCCACTTCCTACACTGGGTTATTTTAAAGCAGATTCCAGTATTGTTTCATTAGTATTGTTTCATTATACTTCAGTATGTATTGCTAAAAGATGAACATTTAAAGAAAAAGGCATAACATCATTATAATCCCAAATTATTTTAAATAATTCTTAATATAATCAAATATCTAGTCAGTATACAAATTTCCCTGATTCTCTCATAAATGGCTGTTTTATACTTGGCTTGTTAAATCAGTGTCCAAAGCCTTCATATTAAATTTGGTTGATTTGTTTCTTGTCTCTTATAATCATCCCATTTCATTTTATTTTCTCTTTGTCATTATTTTATAGCAGCATTTCAAAGCTTTCGTCCTATTCTATGCTATATATATAACAAAGTTTATTCAAATAGTTCTTCATTATTGAGCAGTTAGCTTATTTCCAATTTTTCTCCTATTAAACAATGTTCCAATGAATATGCATATAGATAAATCTTTGAACACACCTAGAATTATCCTATTAGGATTAATTCCTAGAAGTGGAATGCCTCTTGGGCTTTTTTTAAGCTTTTGATACAGCTTGTCAAATTACTCTTCAAAATGATGGAGCTAATTTACACTCCTACCAGCAATAGGAGCGTCTCTGTGCCCCCACATCCTCATCAACACTGCATAATATCTTTATTTAAAATATTTGCCAATTTGATAGACCAGAAAGATATCTTGCTGTTTTAATTTGCATTTTTTGGATTAATAGTAAGGGGGAGTGCCTTGAATCCCTGAATCCTTGTTCAGTGCTTACTGTGGCCACAAAACCACTTTCTGGTAAGTCCGCAAAGGAGATATATGTTTAAAGGGCAAGGATAGAAAAATGCAGATTTTTATCACTAGATTTAAGGAGAAATTCTGGCCCTGGTGAGTCTATGAACTGCAAGAACTTATTTATTTTCTTTCTTAGTCTTGAAGAAAGTTTAAGTGCTTTGAAAAGACATAGCGGGGCCGGCCAGGCTGCATAGTGAATAAGTGAGCCCAGTCCGCTTCGGCGGCGGCCTGGGGTTTGCAGGTTCGGAGCACCGGCGCACACTGACACGCCAGCTTGTCAAGCCATGCTGTGGCAGCGTCCCATGTAAAGTAGAGGAAGATGGGCCCTGATGTTAGCTCAGGGCTCATCTTCCTCAGCAAAAAGAGAACGATTGGCGACGGATGTTAGCTCAGGGTTGATCTTCCTCACCAAAAAAAAAAAAAAGATGTAGCGTCTCTGTTACTTGCTCTCACTAGAAAGGTGACACTTCCCACTTGGGATGCAGCTCCGGACCCATTGTACTACATCAGGCACAGTTCCAAAAGTGCATGGTCCTTAAAAATCCTTTAACCTCTTTGTCACACACACATATAATAACTCCTTATACCATGGCCAAATTGTAACTTTGGCATATTCCTGTTCAGCATCAATGCTCCTCCTTCCCTGGGGCAGAATACCAGGAAAGTGGAGGGTGAGGCAGGGTGGTGCACATGGGGCAGGAAAGAACTGACTTCACCTGGAATATGGGATGTGCAGCTAAAGTAAAATTAAACTTTTTTTTCTATATGATTTTTGGTCATTAGAGTATATCTTTTGTGAATGACCTGTTCATTTTCCTTGCCAATCAATGAGTGATGAACAAATGAAAGAATGAATGATCACATTTTGGGTATAATCTTTCAACTAGTTACATTACAAATCAACCAAATTGCACTGTCTTTTAGTCCATACTTCATTTTCTTGTCAACTTTTATTGCAGGAACTATCCAGTCTGGTAGCCATCTCTTTTAAAGCAAGCTTTTATGTCTAACTTCTTTCTCAGAATTCTTCAAAGGAACTTAAATAGTCAGAATCTTATCTCTATGTACCTTTTAAATGAGGCCAGTCGAGATTTCACTGGTCTAAAAAGCAATGGATCAAAGATCACAGAATTATTGATCATGGGTTTGCTTCGTTCAATGATGTGTGAAGAAGAGGGTCCCTTCTTTTTCAGAATAACCTAACTACGTGCCCTGCGTTTTTATTCGATTCCTTTCCCCTCATCCAGGCCCTTCCTCTACCAGTCATCTCCTCTCTCTTACGTCATCAATCTTACTCTGAAAAGAACTGTGGTAAGAAAACCCTTTATCCTAAGTTTTCAGAAGTGACTTACACAGGAAATTCTTTTTTGGTTCTTACAGCGCTTAACTTATCCACGGGAGTAGTGCTCTGTAGAAAATGTAGACTTAAAAAATTACAATGGGCTGGCAATTAGTGTCTTTACAAAGTCATATTGTGCATTGTCAATAGAACTTAAGTAGATAAATACAGTAGATAGATAGATAGATGGATGGATAGATAGATAAATAGATAAAGATGATTTATAACTGATTTTCTATGGCCTATAGGACACCTAAATGGTTCTTCATGGAAGCACAGAACTCTTAGAATGTTAATTAGTATGCTCAGAATTTTTTTGTTTCAGTCAAATATATTTTAGAAATGCTTTTTTCATTTATTCTACTTAAGCTTCATAATACACATGAATTTTAGCATATTAAACCCTTGGAGAAATTTTGAAGAAACCTTATTTACCTCATTTAACCGAAGCTTCTGTTTATTTGATCATGGAATCAGGAGTTTTTCTTTTGTTTTGTTATTTTAATGGAGCGCCCATGAACATTTTCTGCAGAATTGTCTGAGAAGAACTAGGATAGAACATTGGTGAAGGTATTTGGAATATAATATCAGAAAAGGCTCTAGACTCAGTCTAGCTTTTTGGCCATCTTTCCTTGCCTCTTTATTGCTCTCTCTCAATCTCTCTACCTCCAATCCACGTACACTAGCTTTATTAATATTAAAAGTCTTATGCCTCCTTGAACACAAAATGCTTTCTAATACTCCCAAGTCTTTTCATGTGCTGTTCAGTATCTCTAAAACATTCTTCCTCAATTTCACCTGCAAATTCCCACGTATTCCTTAACATGCAGCTCATATGACAGCTATTCAGCAAGACCTGCCAAGATTGCAAGTTTTATATCCTTTTCTTCTTGGCTACCCTAGAATTTTATTTGTCCCTTTATAATATTCTATCCACACTGTATTATCAATGTATCTGTTTCCCTCTTTAGACTGTTTTCTTCTAGAAGTCAGGGACCATATCTTGTTCATTATTTTATACCTACCAACCAACATAGCATCTGTCACATAGAAGATATTCCACGTCTATTTTGTAAGCTAATTCATATGCTTATCCAACAAAGTTTTTTTCTTTAAGTTATGACTATAAATATCATGCACCCTGTTCTGAATGTACATCTTCTTACAATATTTTAAGACTGCATTGTGCTGTCTTAACAACAAACAAACAAGAATGGCTTGATTGTTCCATATCAAAATGATGAAAAGTCTCTTTGCCCAAATGTCTGAGTCATTCTGTTATCTGGGCTATGATTGAGCCGTGGAAGCATGAACTCTCAGAATTAGAAGAGCCCTTCAGGTCGTCTAGTTCTGCCGTTCATTCTCTTCCTCTATTGTGGGGCTTCTTTGGAATTTTCTTTTTTGGAATTTTTCTTTTTCTTTTCTTATTTTAAAATGTAAGTTTTATCCTGCATTTTTTGCATTCGTTGAAGTATATATAAAGACCTATTAAAAAAACTGCCAATCAGTCATAAATTCATGAGCCCCAAGATCTCTTAAGGATTATTAATGCTTTCTAGAAATTATTCTCTGTCTTCGTAGAGGACAGAGGTGAGCTCCCTCATGGGCATAAGTACAGGTTTGTGTGGCGGATACGATCAGACATGGCTCTAGCGTCTTAAGGAGCGTATACTTTTTCTGTCCTTTTTCAATTACTTCTTAAAGATTCCAGGGGTATCTTTCACCTGGCACCATGATGACACAAATGGATATTGCGTGCCCATGAATAATGAAGAAAATGATTCAATGTGCTGTCTTTTAGTCACCCTGTTATTAAGGGCTAGTACATGTGACAAGTCACAAGTAAATCAGAGATCTTTGTTAAACCATTTGACAAATTTACTCCTCAACTATTATTAAGTCAGATATTCAGAAACCTGAATGTCACCCAGAAAACTTCATTTTTAATGTTCCTGTGTTTACTTGTAGGCACTTTACTAGAAGAAATAAAATGTTATCTATTGTGTGAATCATTTGCAATACGTCTGGCTGGAATCAGCAATAAAAAGCAACAAGAATTTCGTGAAGTTAGAGAGATTGACACTCACTCTGTAAAGTTATTGGCATCATCCAAGTTATATAATTTCAATTTAACTGCTTAATTAAGAACAATTCTAACAGCCAATCCCCACTGTTAATTTGTGTTCATTCTTTCATGCATTTATTTATTACTTCATTCAATCAATTATGCAATAAAAATAAGTATTGAACACTTATTAGGAATACGATGGTATATAAGACACATGATGCTCATCAATGTAGTTCTTAACCTTAGGACCTTGAGGTTCTGCACAGGTCAAGTGCACATATACTAGTAATTTACTGTAGAGAAAGCAAATACCTGAAGAGACATTCTCAAAGACACAAAAAGCATGAAGCTTAGAGAAACATAGTGGAACTGCTCCACTGAGTATATATGTAAAATACAAACACGGGGTAATTGTATATCTGTGCTGTTCAATATGGTAGCCACTAGCCAGAGGTGGCTATTAGGCACTTTAAATGTTACTACTCTTAATTAAGATATGCTGCACATATACAATATACACCTAATTTTGAAGACTTGGTGTGAAAAAATAATGTAAAACATGTCATTTATAAATTTACTTTAATTACTCATTAATATGATAATATTTGGGATATATTGGATTAAATAACATGTTACTAAAATTAATTTCACTTATTTCTCTTTACTTTTATCATGTGGCTATCAGAAAATTAAAAATTACACATGTGTCTTACATTATATATTTTTTGGCAATCAGTGGTAGAGATGAATTGTGTGCATACCGGGTATTGCAGGTTGGCTAACACAGCATCTATTCCCATCACTTTCCTATATTGCAAATGCTAAAACTAAAAATTACTTTCCCCCAAATCCCTTGCAGCTATGGTTTCAGAGATGATTTAGTCTCATTAATTAGAAGCAAGAGCAGAAGGCTTGAATTAGGGACTAAGAAGCAGAGATACAGATCATTTTGATGGTCCAGATCATAAGAGAGTGGCAGGGTTCTGAAATAACAGCTCTATCAGTGGATTCCCAATTCAACAGGGAATTTTCCTGATTGTGGCAGAATAATCAACTCGTTTGATGGTTCATTTCCATTGTGTAACTTCAGGAGTCAATCCTAGAATGTCCTTTTAGCTTTGTCAACAATTGTATAAACCATTTAAGAATGTATAATAACTCCATTCCTTCTTAAATTAGCTAAAGTTGATTCTTTTCTCTGTATTTGAGCACTTCTCATTACAGGATTGGTGGAATATGTATTATCCAATTAACATTAAACACATAAGTCAAAGTACACATATGTACAAGTCACTTGTCAAAATCTGGTTCTCTACTATCTCCTATAGGTACAGATGCATAGTAGGAGAACATTTAATAACTGTTGAATGCATTTGTATAAAATAAATATAATGAAACAAATGACTAGAAGTCCCATATATTATAATTTTAATATGATCTCTTTATCATCTAACATTTAAGTAATATTATAATAAACTAGAAAGAATTGCAAAAATCACACTATTTTCTATAACATGTATGACATCATTTTTTTCTTAATGGGTGGGTCATCAGTTGGGCTTTGAGTGTTTTTCCTTATATCAGAAGTGTGTCCTTTTCTCTGTTTCCATCATAAGGACTACATATATTGCTTTTGACATGACAGAACTAACTCAAATCTTAGAAATTGCAGCAGAGTTCCAGATAAGGACGTGCCCCTGATTTGTCCACCTGAGGGCTTGGGACCTTGGTTTGTTATTAAGTTCATGACTCGGCATCTTACCAAGAAAATCAAGAAATCTTCTGTGAACGTTCCAAAAAGTTCACATCAAGGTCAGAGAAAGCTAAGTTTGGTCATGATAAAGCATCTGTAAGGTGGAACAGAGGTCAAATGCATTGAGGATTGAGCTGGCTCTGTTCTCCTCAGTAGCCAAAGTCTGTAGAAGTCACAACTGCCTTGGAACCCTGAGTGCTGCAGGTCAGAGAAAGCACCAGACCATGCCCTAGAGTTCTAAAAAACAATTAACGGTTTTCTGGTTTAATTTTCCCAGATAATTAGCTCTAGAGGATGCCTTTGAATTTTCTATCCTTTTCCAGTATGCAGATTTTTAGCTTTCTAAATCAGTGGTGATCATATTAATAACTATTTTAGGCAAACAGAAGAGACATACTTCTATAACCATTTGCAGTCTCAGTCTGGCCACTCTTCTGCATAACTCTTTTCCATTTTTAGCTTTTATTCCAATTTTAGTGCCACTGCCCAACTCTCCACATGCATACCACATATTATCATTGAAGCAGAAAGAGTAAGCTGAAGAATTGCAAAAATATTGACGTGCAGAATTTTTTGCTTCTAAGAAATATGACCTTATAAAATGGAAGTGAAACAGACAGTGTAGCTGGAAGAGGACACAGTGCTAAATAAGAGATTTCTGGAGTTAGTGACTGTGCATGTGTGCACGTGCATATTTGTGTTTTAAGATTAGAGATAAAAGAGCAAGTAAAATAGATAAGAATGAGGCAAAAGAGAGAATAAAGGAGGCTTTGGGGAATAGAGTTTGACCACACTGGTTCGGGTCCTCACCATAGGTAATGCTATTACAAGATTCTGTTCTAATTCAGAGAAATAGAACTTTATGAAATGGACTTTTTTGAAAAGCCATTTCTATCTTCAAATACGTAATTCAGCTCTCAGGCATGATTAATGCTCCAGTGGACCTGACCCAAAGTGAAATCATTACAGCCTTTGCAGTTCATGCCTTTGAATGATACTTTTCTACAGGAAATTGAGGAATAAAGAGAATTGTGTAAATACAATGATCAACCCAAGAGAGAAACTGGAAATTTTAAAACTCATCTTTGGCTCCCAGGTGGAGGCCATCCATAGATCCCAGCACTAAGTTCAGTGATTCTGAGTCTTCTTAATGCAGAGCAGTACTTCTCTCTGATCCCATGAATCTGGTCCTTACCTGGATTCAATGATGCAATGGGAAAGCACTTCAGCATTAGTAACAACCTTCAGAGGTACAATAGCTATGCCAGTAAAATCCTCCAAGACCTCTTACTTTACAGTCGTTAATCACCCTGAAGACCTGGGCAGCGTGAAGCACATCTATTTCCAAGGCACATTTTGAGAATACAACGTTTTTCTTTTGTTTTTTCATGGCAGCTCAAACCATACTTTGTACCCTGGAATCTTCTCTTCCAAACACCCAAAAGTCAGTATGCCAGGAAAACCTCCACGTCATTTTCAAATGTCTACCCAGTTAGGATCATTGTATCCAATCCCTAACAACTGAATCTTTCCTCTTTTTACAAACAAAAACTCCCATTCATCATTGCAGTGGCTTAAGACTGATGTTAGGAGGAAAGCAATGTTCTGAAATCTCCTTAGAGTATGGCTGATTTTTAAGAAAATTGGCTCCATCACTGGAAGCTCTCAGAGATTTGAACATTTTTATTACAAATGCTGTAAAAGGAATTCCTATGCTTGGTGGGAGCTTGGACCAGACCCCTAAGGACCTTTCAATCTCTGAAATTGAAAGTTTTGAGTAACCTGTGGACCACTCAACTCTCCCAGTGTAATACATGTTTTTAAAGAGAAGGTTGAGGTGATGAATATAGACTTAGGTTCCAGGGGCCCAGTCCCAGCTCAGAAACTGTTGGAGGCAAGACAGATCATGTTTCTATTGCTATTTCCACACCTGACTTAACACAAGCCCTGGGAAGACAATAATATATCATCTTTTTTCTCAGTCAGGGTCAGATAAAGTCTATAAAGTTCAACAAAAAGCCAGTGTGACCCTCATTTTTCTCTTCTCAATGTACTACCCAAGTCTCCAGGATTTTGACTGAATTACAGTGTAATTTAGGGTCAGGAGAAGAAGAGAACAGAACTGTTGTTGGTTCTGAAATTGGAATAGGTTTGTTTTCTGAAACATTAGCAATTGTGGACCATTTTGGCTTCGAGGTCTCTACCTCCTGGACTTGACTTGTAGTTGAATTTGCCCTATTGCGGTCGCAACAGTCGTGGCAGCTGAGGGCAAATCACAGGCTGAGCCTGCAATAATAAAGTCGGTGCTCGACAGCTGTGGGCACAACAGATGATCCTAAGATAGACTAGAAGGAAGAAGGAGAGAGATGATAGGGAAGTTACTAAGAAACGAGTAAGCCTTTATATAATACAGCTAATAAGATTTCCTCCTTCAGAAAACATGCAATTTGCTCTCCTTTTCCAGCCAAGGTACTTAAGATGTCATATTTATTATTATCCAAGGCCATTTCTTTAACAAATATGATGGGAAATGACGTATTTCACAGTTTGGCTCAAGATCACTCAGCCCAACATGACAAACAATTCCTTATGTTTTCTGAGCATAATTATTTCCTGTGGTGATATAATGAAGTGCAGATTTCAAAACAAGCTCAGGCCAACATCATGCCTGGATAGAGTGTTCTTTGGGGTGGGTGTTACTGGTGTTCTCCAATGTGATTTGAAATAAAAACAATCTCCCTTGGGCCTGGATTTCTATACCTATCATAAGAATTCATTGTGGTTCACACGGTTTAGGATTTAGAAACTTGATCAAGGGACTAGAAGGTCCAACAGATATTGACTCGCATGTTCTGTCTTTATCAGTAAAATTCCCATAGAAAGATACTAATAAGGATACAGAACATTTAAGTTTGTCTAGGGTGCTCCCAGAAAGTGATCAGGAAAGGCGGAGAAAGAGATATAATTGGACAATAGATATGATGTTAGTAAATTGAATAAAGATGTGAAGACTTGTAAACATTTTGTACAAGATTTGTCTGAAAAGCACTGGTGGAATCTCCACTTGAGAAAAATCAATTGGTGTCAAATGCATGAATAATATCAGTGTTTATGGACATCCTCTATATGATTAGTAAAAATTGCTCAATTGGGTGAGTTTAAAGAGAAACAAAGGCAACCTTTTTCTTTAGCGAATACATCCCCATTTAAGCGCCCAGTAGGCTAGTGTACCTGGAATGTCGGCTTCCTCTTTGGCTGACTCCTCTAGGATGGCCTCCTTATGGTCTACCCTGCTACCTTATTTCTCCTGTCTCCCACCTCCACCATGAGCAGCCTGCTTTACTCACATAACCATGTACCAATGAACAGGGCAAAGGCAAGAGCAGAGGGGACCATCTCTGGAAGGTAGGATTGGCAAGAAACCCTACACTTGCACATGGACAAAGGAATGATAAATTTTAATGAAAAATATGCACACCCTGTAGAGGTATTTCTTTCTAATATGTATTGAGAATCTTAAAAAGTAGAGGAATTTTCAGAACCACAAATAATAAATTAGGTTGCCTGAAGTTTTGTTGATTCTCAAACAGAATGGATATATTCTGGTGGATTCACAGTGTGGAAAATGGTTCATTTCACACCTTCCAATTTTACAGTGTATACCTTTCTGGGATCCAAGTCATTGTCTCTAACAGCTTAACAAGTAGTACTATAGCAAATATTAGGAAAAAAAAGGTCACTTACTAAAAGGAAATAAGTTTAAGCACATTGCTCTGTTGTCATCTTTCCTCCAACACAAAAGTTGGCATTAAGCCTTTTTCCTCTTTTGGATTTAGGGACATTTAGAATTAAACTCAGGAAACACAAACTATTCTTCAAAGATACTGTACTGCCTCTAATTCTGTTAAATGTGACCTTGTGAACATCTGCAAACTCTGCAAAATTAATATACCTAAAATCTCCCAAAGCCAGTGTGCTTTTTCAGAGATTACAAACACTCCAAGTACTATACTCTTGACAAAGCACACAAGAGTAGAAGAGCATCACCCAAAGCTGGTCTGGTCATAGCTGGATTGTCACCCCAAATTAGTATTCATGAGGGTGTCTCTGACAAATGGAGTTATTATCCACAGATGCTGTAAACATAAATCAGGAGGATATCATCAATAATGTTGAATTCTCTTTGTCCTCATCATGTTTACAGATCTCGCTTTGAACAGCACATAAATACTTAGAGCATATTGTGGGAAACATGCCACTCATCTTATTAGCTTTCTCTGGCTCCTAGCTCTGACGCTGATCATCCTCTGACAGTGTTTGCCAACAACAAAAGAAGCCTATTGATCACATTTCTTCTCCCTTTGGCAGCTTTTCTGCCCACGATTACCTTGCATCGCTCGCCTTAAGTCAAATGTCACAGAACAACTTACAAGGGATGTATCTATCTAGTAGAGCAAAATGTATCACTATGAGTTTAATTGGAGGAAAATCCTTTGGTATTATGAATTGTTTACAATTTAAAATTTGATTTCTTGGCATTAATGAACAGTCAAAATCAAAGCTCACTTTGTAAGCTCCAAATCCATAAAATTGTACTCATTTGCAATTTATTTTCTGCACAGTTTGCAGAGTCCCAAATATCTTGGAAGCTGACCCATCAATCATTTTCAGAGTCACTCTATGTATGAACGGTTTTCTCTGCTGGCATTTTCTTTCTGTAACAGAGTATCTCTATTGAAATTTCCTGGTAATTTTTCATCTGTAGCATAGTCTTCACTTGTCTTTTTACTTTGATTCCAGATAGATAGTAAGAAAGGATACATTATCTTTTGTTTAAATTGAAAAGAGTACTTCACAGATTGAGAACTTAGGGATATAACTGGGATATATTTACTCTGTGTGGAAAATAGAAAGGCTTTTGTGGGATTATTTGGCAGGAGGAAGAAAATAATAATTGTGTTGGAATGCCATAGAGAACAGGTGCTCACATGTAGAGACAGTCATTTCATAACTGGTCTTCTCGACACTATAAAGTCTCCACCCTGTTACCTGCAATTTGTAAGGTGTGTGCTAGACTCTCTAGAGGGACTAGCTGTCTGCCTCTGATCTAATCAGGAGCAATTTTACCTCGCTAAAGCATATCCTGTGCTTTGGCTGTTAGTGTGCACCCTTAAGCTTGTGTCCACCGACACACATCATGTAGGATGCAGTAACTCAGCCTTCTTTACGCAGTTACCTGAGCCTTGTTTCTGTCCTTGGCTAGATCTTGAAACTTCCACTGTTCTATCTTTTCTACTTTTGCTGACTTGACTCTACTACCTAGCTTAGTGTTCAATCCAAGTGTCTGCTATTTGAATTCCCTTCCTGACTTTTCTGTGTGTCATTCAAGTCCTTGACCTCTCAGATTCATAATTTCTTCTTAATCTTATCTGCAGGACCTAAGAAATTGTATAGGCTTAGCCAAGTGATGGCATCCATTGGACAACTTTGCCCCACAGCCAACTACCCACTCACATGTAATGGTGTTTCTGAAAAAAAATGGGCTTAATGGTACCAAAACCAAGAGATTTGCAAACATGGCTTTGATTCAGAACAGAAATTGATGAGCCTGTATTCCTATGTGCCATTTTTAACTAAAAAGGCTAAGTTATCTCAAAGTCGTAAGCATGGCTGAAATGAAAAGCATGAAAGAAATTACTGCATAACCCGCCAAATACAAACTGGAGGAAACACTACATTAAACAAGGATCCCTTGAACTATCCTGGAAGCTACTGAGACTCTATACTTTAAACACAAAATAAGTGTATTGGTGTCATTCAAGAAAAGACAGTTTCTAAGTCTCTCTGTCATTCATTAAGTGCCTATTATGTGCTTGACTATTTTCCTTCATTTTCTCATACTCACTGCTCATATTTTTTCTTTGTGTCTTTAAGCATGTAAAGCAACTTCCCACTCATTTCTCATGGAACTGTCTTCTTTGAGCTCCTTCTGTTCCAAGAAGTTCTTTCCAAACTATCACATGTCAACCAGTTTGAACATCAATCATTTTTTGACTGGCTCATATATAACATGTCTGGCCTGGACCCCTGAACCTCTATGTTTCTATGAGCTTTGCCAGCTAAGATCTGGGTCTATATGATTCACCGATTGAATCATTCATTAATTTATTCATTTTTTTCAGAAAATAATTGAGAGACAAACATGAGACAGACTGTATACCTGGAATCTTTTAGTCAGCAACAAAAAATAATTAAGGCTAGTATAATCTCTTGTATTATCATGGATGTTTTTCTTTTTCTTTTGTAAACATTAATGAGTTAAGCAACCAGGGCTTTAGACTCTGAGGATGGAATAGGATCAAGACTCCAGCTCCAACCATGAAAATAATGTATGCTACACCGGCCTCTGCAAAACTCAGCTTCTTCATCTACCTCTTTCTTTTCCTAAGGATATTTGGTGAATAATTGAAATAATTGCAGAGATACATATTGAAAGTCTCCTTGTAAATCCAGGGTATTATTGTCACTATAATTAGGCCATGCACGGTATATGGAAATCTTGATTAGAGTACTGTTTTTTCAAAAGCTAATTAGCTTGCACAACAGTATGTTTCCTGGATGTGTTTTCAGAGGATTGTCTTATACTGTCTTTTCACTCTTGTCCCCAGAGCAAATGAACTCAAAGGAAGACTTGGAACCCTGAAGGGTGAAAGATGCTGAATGAGACTGATGAGGGGACATTTCCCTAATGTGGCTTGGGATAAATACCTGAGCTGAGGCAAACAGGTGACCAGGCTATGGGGAAGCTGTCAGCTCTCCTGTGACTACGTTAGAGGCAGAGAACCACCAAACCCCACAGTTACATCTGTAGAGTGACTTTGGGAATCTTGCCTTTCCAACAACCCTTCTCATTCTGCTCAAATGCCTTGAAGCCTTCCCTGAACTTCCAAGGACTTTGTGCCCACACAGTATTTATTTGATTTATGTTGGTATTATCTGTTTAATACGTCTATCTCTCCTACTTGACCAGGATCTCATCTTCCAATCTTTATGCTCAGTTGAAAGAAAGGAACAGGAAAACATCTCACTTGCTCTTAAAGTCACCAATACTTAAACTTTCTGGATCTCAGACTGCTATGAGTCTATTAACTCCCTCCCAAATTAAATGCTTATTTACACAAAATTTTTCAAAAAATTTCAGGAACTTTATGGAATCCTCTCCGCTCCTCAAAACATGTATACTTGCTCCAGAAGAATCCTTGTATTATTTCTATCCTTTTCCCTAAAATGGTTTTGAGATTCTGGCATAAGCCGACCAATCAAAGGCAACCATGTTCTTGCATCTGAATTTCGGTGGGGTACAACAAAGTCTGGTTGTTTTCGAACCCCTTGGGAAAATGATCAGCACTGCCTTCAGGTTGCAGATATTTACTTCTGAAATTCACAAGGGAAGAACACACTGTCTGCTCTAACACATAGGGCCACCATGTGAACCCCACAGATGTATGTAGAGAAATGCTGGGAGAGAAAAAGTCTGGGACTCTTGCCTAAGTTCCTACAGGAAATTCTCCTTGATTTTAATCCTTGTTTTTCTATCCCCACCAGCAATGCACTCATCATAGACTTCTCCACTATAAATGTGGAATGGTTCTCAACTGATATTAGGGGTGGAGGATATACCAAAACCACTCAGGGGGCTTTTATTAAAGTATACATACCCCACTTCCCCCTCCCATCAGAAGGGGACATTCAAGGAATAGGGGCTACTGTATCAAAAGAGGTGACTTTCTGGGGCTAAGGGATCCTATGCCACTTCTCCAGATGGATGGGCATTTATAACTAAAATAATTTTGTGAACTTATAAAGAAATTTATTAAGAACTTATATATGCAAGGCCTTATTCTAAGCTCTTTATTTGTATTATTTTGCTTACTATTCACAACAATCTTATGACATAGATATAACTGTTTCTGTAGTTTGCAAATGAGGAAATGGAAGCCCAAAGTTCACACACTAAGTGGCAAACCTAGACCATCTGACTCCAGAGAGTGTGTTTGGAATCCCCCTACTACTTGCTTTCTTGGGTAATTATGACATTGTCACCCCCATCCTCAGTCACGTGAGAACTACTATGATAGGACTCTAGTTGAGAAAGGCAGCAAAGCATCCATCCGTCTCCAAGAAGCAGCTCCATCTTCTGAATCCCCCAATTATCTTTCACCCTCCCTGTCCCCTCTGCCACTTCCTCTAACTTTGCCCATGATTAGAAAAGACAGATCCTCATTAAAGTCCATTCCTCTATCCTATTGGCACAAATTAAAACTCGCGGTGGCCCATGCAGTGAACTCAGTGGGATCTCAGCTAATCATTTTTGTAAATTGAAAAATAGGCTTTTTCTTCATGAGCACCATCTGTACCTTCAGGACATTCTTATTCACATGTTCTCTCCTGGTCCATGTTTTCCATTGAAAATAACCCAAAGCAAAGGTAGCAGAGCTTCCCATTTATCTGGATTCTGAGATTTGTCTAAAGGGTTTCAAGACAGCCAGCAGCTTATCTGGCCATTAAGCAAAGTGGTGAAATCTGTAAGACGTGGGCTACTATTTCCATATTATAGATAAGACCACAGAGTCTCAGAAACTTGAAAGTGATATTCCCATTCTCTAAGCAAAAGTTTTCAAATGCTCACTATGTAACAGGTGTTATTCTAAGTTCTTCAGGTATAGCAGTGAACAAAACAGTGAAAACTCCCTGACCCCACGGAGAATACATTCTAGCGAAAAAAGGCGAACAATTATGCCACACTTAATAAACATCAGGCGTTGTTCTAAGATTATACACAGCATGTATGTGTGTGTTTGCTCAACAGCCTTATGAGGTAGTTACTGCTATTACCTCTGTTTGGCAGTTGAGGAAACCGAGAAGCAGAAACATTAAGCCCCTTTTCCAGGTCATACAGCTAACGAGAAGCAGAGTGGGCCTTCACACCAATAGTCTGGGACCAGAGTCTACATTCTTAAACATCATTTTATCCCATGCGTTGTCATGCAGCTGGCTAGTGGAGAGATGTCCACGTGCTAGTGGACACGTCATGTAGCTTTTGGTCCAGGCTTTCAGCACAGGACTAACTTTCTGGGAGAAAAGACACGTATACTTATCAAACTTTATTGACTGTCTCCAAAGGGGTTTTCTTTATTTTTTATTTTCCCATTTGGGTGGTGGCTCAGCACATTGGGCTTCTGCACACAATCAGACGTGGCTTAAATCCTGGCTCCCCGACTCGGCAGCTGTGTCGCCTGGGCAAGCCCAAACCCTCCTGGGCACCATAAGTGAAGCACCCAGCTCATAAGCTTGCTTTAACAATTAAATGTTACACGTAAAGTATGAGCACAGTGTCTAGTACAGAATAAGCACTCAACATATTGTCATTTTAATCTATTATATTAAGTTGATGTGTCTTTACCCTCCTCTGACTTCTTGTATGCCTTTCTTTTTGTTTGAGAGAACTTGGAACCACGAGGAAACTATGTCAACCCTAGAACCTCATAGGGATTCAGCTGCCAGACAGTACACCAGTTAATTCCAACTAGTTCCCTGAGGGAACACCAGGATCACCTGGTGAAATCCCTACCCAGCAGTTTTGCCACTTCTTAGGTTTTCAACTGTTCCATCACCAACATTTACCTTGTCTTCAAACCATGAGCAAAACCAATTGATTTGAATTGGATTAAATTAACTGAATCAGCAAACCTTTTTCTGAGACATATTTTGTGAAGGCCATAATGCTGATGAATAGTGATGGTGATGATGGTGATGGCTGTGATTTTGGAGCACCTACTACATATCAGGCACATGATACGTCCTTCACATTCACCACCTTGTTGAATGCTAATAATATTCCTGCAATATAATCATCATAATCTTACAGATGAGGAAATGAAGCTTAAGAGTAACAAGTCCTGTGTCTAAGACCACACAGTACGAAGTAGCGCATCCAGGGTTGAACCCCAAGGCTGTCAGACCACAAAGCCTCTCTGGATCTTTCTTGCTTGGTTGGGACCTGGGTACCTGATCCCCAGGAGCTCCTCACAGAGACTGACATGTGGATATTCCCTTGCCCCCAAGCCAGTGCAGGTATCACTGGTGCCCAGGATGCAGGATGGACTAGATGCTGAGGGAGCTCAGAAAAGAGAAAGGCAGGCTTGCCCTTGACATCTTGGGGAGAGACAAAGGACCTGCAAATGTGTAAAATACAGGGTCTGGGAAAATGCAGAAAGAATGACATGGAGCTTAGAATATTCCTCACTGTTTCTTCACACCTTGGATTGCTGTGAATATTGACTATTTCCCCACCCCGGCTTTTTAGCAGGGTAGTGAGTGGCAGATGCCATTGGTAACCCACTCAGTAGCCCCTCAGCTCACCTGTGAGTTCACCTGCAGTCTCTGGGACAGTTTTCAAACAATCAAAGAGCCGCCATCCTAAGCACCCTAAGGTTCTCTCAGGTTTCCACTCTAGGGCTCTCTTTGCAGCCAGGATCTTGCTGCCTGGAGTGCTAGGGAATTCACCTCTCCAGAGGCAATCCTCAGTCAACGAGGGCTGGGAACCAGTGGATGTGCACCTCAGGACTCCTGCCCCTTGGTGAGATAATACTGAATTGCATTCTGCCAGATTCCTCAAAGGATCCCCTGAGAGACTGAGCCCTCAATGGTAACCTGCTCATTATCGCACTCTTTATTGGTGTTTCACACTTCCCTGTCACCTTTGCCCCTCCCTCATCTGTGTTTCCTGAGATCACCTCCTAAATAAAGTCCCTGCATCCAAGTCCTTGGCTCAGCATCTGTTTTTGAGGGAACGCTATCTAAGACAAGGTGGGAGAGAGCCCTGATTAAGGACACCACAACTTATTCTGCAAAATTAGTAGAGAAGTCCTCATAACTAACACATATTAACTTTTTTTACTTGTGTCCTTATTACATATTGACTCTGGCTGATTAAATAGCCAGATGTCAATCTAGTTGCTGGTGGCACTGAACTTAGTGCTGTCAGCAGACAGTGAAAGAAATGTCAGATCCAGGGCCTGTCTTGAGAAGGTTGATAGTCTGCAGGGAGAAAAGGGTGACTCTCATGCTGCAATTAGAGGATAAAATAAGACAGTCCATAATCAGGTGTGAGTTTGAGAGACAGCTGCTCTGTGTGCTTTAAGACTTTAGAGACAGTGGGGAGAGTAGAGGCACTAAATAACACAGGTCTCCCCAGATGTGCCATGGGTGGGTTTCCAGTGTTCTGTGGTTTACAAGATGTAAACTGCCTCTGCTCTTCATTTTCCATCAACTCCAGTCACAGCAAGCTAAGCTCAGCATATAGAAGCATGGGACGCCTGGAGTAAGAGTTTCAGATACACTCAGGGCTCAAATCCTCCTTCCACCAGAGGTGGCTAGAGTCCTGGGACAGGCAGGAAGCACTTCCCTCAGGGCAGCCTTAAGAGGAAGGATGACAAACCACACACCACACACCACACAGAGGGAGCCGAGTACAGAGCTGAAACAGGGTAAATCCTAAACTTTGTTCGTCCCGGATTTCCAAGTTGAGTTACATGGGATGTGAATTCGGTCTTTGACAAATTCCTGCAAATGGGATTTATATAGAAAATACAGCAATGAACAAAGGGGGAAATTTGCATTTGATTTAAGCCACATAGGCCATGAATTGGTCGTGATTCTGGCTCTGCGGCAAAAGGGCTGGGCAGTGTCAGCTGTCTGAGCCTAGTCTGATACGTGAAGTTTCTGGGTTAGTTTTGATTCAGAGCTCATCAAGTAATCTCTAGGAATCAACAATCTCTAGTGAGATTCAGATACAAAGTGAAGTGCTTCACTTTATTCCTCTAATCCCGACAAGAAACTCATCAAATAATACTATGTCCATTTCTCAAATGAGGAAACTGATGCCCAGGATGATCACACAGCTCAGAAGAGCTAGTCAAGATTGCAGGAGGTTGTACTCCAGAGCCCTTGCTCCTAAACACTCTTTCATTCAGATTCAGCAAAGAAATAACAACAAACATTTGCACACATATACGTTGTTGTGGGTGTAGGTAGACGGCACATGTAAAATGCTTTCTATATGCACACGTACTCATGTGTTTATCACAACTAATACATCTGGCTGATAAAAAAAGTTAGCTTTTCCTGAACCAGCACACTTTTGCTTTTCAAATGCCTTGTCCAATGCATGAGACACGGTTGGCCTGTTTCATGTTTGAGAAGGGAATGAAGGAAAGGCTTAGAGTTATGCTACCCTTTCATTTCCAATGCCTTTCCATTTTCTCTAACCAAAATGTCATGCTCTTATTCAAAGCAATATTATCCATGAGCAAATGTGTTTGAGCTTCTCCTACTGTGTTTTTTTTTTTTTTGCAATTGCATCAGTGTAGCTCAGGCAACATTTCCATGTAGCTATGGAATAAGTGAAAGGGGATAATGTTTCATAAAATTAATAAAGTTTTATTTGCAGGTCCACTAAGTTTTCTTTTCTGCTAAAGACATCATCTCTTACAAGAATGTTCATTTATTTTGGATTACCTTTCTCTAAAGCAAGTTCATGTCGATTTTTTCACAACAGTTACGTAAAGTTGGCAGGGCATTAGAATGTCCATTTATAACAGAGAAAATTGAGAGTCAAAGGATTCACAATTCTTCTGAACATTCTAAGGCCAATAATGGCGTCAGGTCTTTATGTCAAAATGCGTGCACACGTGTGTGTGTTTGTTTCTGCGTCAGTAAGATATACGTTTACTGAGTGCTCACAGTGTACCAGACAATGTATAGAGATGCATGAGTTATGGACTTTGCCTCAAATTGAGAAAAACATGTAAAAGATCATTTTTCAGAGTCACAGGTGTTATAATAGAGATGTAGATAAAATAGATAAGAACCCGAGCAAGGAAGAGAGTAACTCTGTCAAGGGATGGGAGAGCTAATTTAGTTAGTGCTGGAGAAGAAGGGAATTTGCAAAGGTAGAGACATTGGGAGGAAGGGATTCTATGCAAAGAGTACCACATGAGGACAGTAAGGATAATTGGAAGGCTGTGACTACTGCAGGAAGGCCAGAGTCCGGAGTGCAGGAAGGAAATGGTGAGGAGTAAGGTGGAAAGTAAAGAGGCAGCAAGGTTACTGGCTGCCTTAAGCGTGGACTTAAGAGCATGCCAAAGGAGCGTGGACTTTATTTGACAGGAATTGGAGAGGTTTCATAGCATCCAGGTGAAATGGAAAGAATAATTTCTGTGAGAGGAGCAGAGAAGGACCTGGAACAAGTTGATGGAGATGTCATGCGTAATGGAGAAAGCATCACCTCTTCCGTGAATCATCCCTAGACTCCCGCATGTGAGGGTACCGCTTTGTCCCCTGTGATCAACAGTACCTTCCCACGTGCCTACAGCAGCACTTAGTATATTGTGTTTTACTTTGCCTGTATCTGTATCTGGCTTGGCTTGTCTTCCCTCTTCCTCTACCCCACACAAATCAGACTATGAACAACTGGAGACAGTAACTGCCATTCTGTGTGTAGTTAATCTTTATATCCCAAGCACTCAGCGTGTTGATTGGCTCACAGTAGGCGTTCAAATGAAGGTCTATTGGGTTTTATTGAATGGAATCTATAGGAAAGGAGACAAGGACAGATGAAAATATTGATAACCTTTACGTAGAATGAAAGTAGTTAAGAAATTTCATGTCTGATTATCATTATTTTCTCAGTGTGACAGGAAGCAAAATCATCTATTGAGAGGGAAAGGAACATAAATTATGCTGATTTCTTAAGGAAATCAGTAAAGGTTTGCCTCTGGAGGATGCAAAAAAAAAAAAATCTAAAGCAGAAATGGACAGGGGAAGGCATTTAAAATAACACCATGTGATCAGATGAGAATGGAAAGCATTGTTGTAGAAAGGAGCATTTAAGTTTGGTTACATGATTTGCTTCCAGTGAAGAAAGACGGTTTAATGACCCCAGGTTGGGGATCTACCACATGCTTGGATTCAAGTAGTCAAAAGAACTGAGGATGCTGGAGAAAGGCTGATTAAAATATCATAAATGGACAGGGCAGAAAGACAAGAGAATGTGGAGTGAGATACTCCATTGAGAAATTTCAAAGGATTGACTAAAAAATGAAGAGGGAAAAACCAAGTTCAGTAGATAAAGTAAAAGAATAGACTTTTAAGACCACTGAAAAGGCAGATACATGGGAGCCAAGTGGATCTCAGTTTTAATTCCAGCTCCACTACCACATATTAGAAGTGAGCTGGCTTGAATTTACCAACCACTAAGAAACTTGATTTCCACACTAGAAAATAAGTATCATTACGTGGTTTGGAAACTGAGAAGTTTGTTAGGCTTGTAGCCCAAAGCTGAGAGCCAGGAACCACCAGAAGTTGGGATCAGCCACCATCAGGCAAGAAGTGCCACTAGTAGAACCAACAGGCACCAACAACCTGACCACTCAGTGATGCTGGAAGGAAGGATATCCAAGATTTAGTGAAGAAAGACTATCATAGACCTCCTCTGTATGCACATCAGACCCTCTCTCCACCCTTCTCCACCCTGCTCTAGGTCCTGAAGTGCTGACTTCTGTGAATTCCAACACCAGGATTCTTTGCCCTCTGGCCTCTGGTTGGTTTCAGCTATCATAAGATACCAACAGAAAACTGAAGGGCAGAGAAGAGAGATGTCGGGGTGTTTATCCCCTAAGTAGCTTCCTGTAAGATGGATAGTTGCCAGTGGCAGTGTTTCTAAGACAAGAGCTCCTGCCAGGCAAAGCCTCTTATATTTACAACTCTCTTTAGCCACATTATGCTGGGTAAGGAGACTCTAATAAAAAATATTTAAGATTTATTTTTTGATCAATTGACTATCTTGCATATTCTTCAAGGCATCATTTTGAGCAACATTTCTCATTGCTCAAGGCGCAAAAATCGTAGACGGTTTCCTAGAAATTTAACTGACATGCCCTACCAGTTATTTCCATATGCGGTATATGTGTGTGTGCTGTTGTGTTGTATTTTGTTCAACTAAATCATGGACTTTTGCCAAGATTTTCTCCTCATCTTAAGATGGAAATGTAGCTAAAAACAAAAGTCAAACCATTGAATTCAAACATCTGTTTCCTTGAATTCTGGTTAATTGAAGTTAACAAAAATCCACATGCTGAGAAAGCAGAATAAAACATTGCCCATGGAAGTTCTGCCTAACAGAAATTACAGGATTTACAAATAATGCCTGGAAAAAAGCAGCCTGCAGCACCTGGAGAATATCAAGCGTTGAGTTTTCCTTGACTCTGAGACACATTTTAGAGAAGAAAAATCCCCATGCTTCTGAGGTGTTGCTGATGCAATTATGAAGGCCTTACGCTTGGTCAGCACTGCGGATGCAGCCAGCTCTGTCTGACGCAGCCTTTGCTCAAAGTGCCACCGAGGAAAGTGGGCCCAGCAAGCCCTTTGCAGCTCACCTCACAGTGGCTGTAATTTGTGGTGCTGGGAAGCACACAGAAAACCTAAAAATAAAATCTGTCACCACCAAGTATCCTTGCCTATTCACATTCACTCAGATTAGCTTCTCACTGCTCTTCACTTGCTCAAGATGACAATGGCAGAGCAGTCAGCAATTAGTTATTAATGAAAAGCATTTTCTAGACCTTCATCACATGTATCAGTATTTATCATCTCTACACAGAGAGCCAGGTTCCTCCCCAGGAGCAGGCAGTGGCTCGGTTAGATTTTGCTCAACTTTTCTTGAAGGAGACAATAGTAACTATGATTATTTTCATTATGATCATCTTTTGATAAGGCTATTTTTCTAATTATGAAACATATTTATGTGGAAGAGATTGGCTTAGATGATCTCTAAGCATTTAAGTCTACCCCTACCCCAACCACACGCAAATCAATAAAAGAGTGAGAAATGTATTTTTAAAATAAATGACTATACCAGTGCTATTAACAAATCAGTAGGTTTCAGGACTTCCTAAGAGACAGATGAAAACCAAAACTGGATCTACATAAAGCAAACCTGGAGGATAATATAGCCAAGACACACAGATGAAGATGGCTGCAGAGACAGCGCAGGCCTGGGGAACTTCAAGCCCAGACTTAATAGAATCAAGCAGGGGGAGGAAGAGCTGGGGCTTTAAACAGGTGATGATTTGGAGAACTCTACCAAACAGCTAAGCCAATTGGCCCTTTCTGACTTGAGTGCAGCAGAGGGAGGCAGAGGGATGGTCATCTTCACCAAGGAAAGGAAAGTGGCGCTGCAAAGAGCCAGGGATTACTCCTGGTAGCTCCTGATCCCCAGAGAGATGTTGGCACACCAGTAGTTGGGTGATCACTATCCTCTACCTCTGGCAGGTCCCCCTTTCCTGTAGAATTACTGAAGACCAGATTGAACAAAGTCATCACTCACACAATGGCAAAGTGAGAACCATAAAAACAAAGGTGGGAAAACAATCAAGATGACCAAATACATGACTCACAGCATCGCCAGACGCACTAGCAGTTATAATGCCCAAAGAAATTAGTAGAACAAAGAGAAGAAAGTGTAGAACAAAGAGAACAATGTCTTTCCCACCTTATAAGAGTAATTATTTTATTTAAAAAGCTTTTAGGAAATTGTTTTTGTTTCAATAGTGAAAACAGTATGCATTCCTGAGCCTCTAAGTTGACCCACCTTGATACTAAAACAGCACAAAATCCCATTAAAAGAGAAGTAATTGATTCAATAGTTCTTTTAGTTATTAGTATATAACAGTGTGTTTTTCCTGTACTTTTGCTCTATAATTTAGCTGATAACTTATTCTCTGTAAACCATTTTGTAGATACTAGAAACTGTACACATAAGAAATGCTCACAAACAAAGCATTTGACACAAAGATTAGGAAAGTCAACCTTTAATTTAAAAGTTGGATCAATTTAAAAAGGACAAAATGAGTCAATGGACATAATATAAATGACATCATGTTTTTGAGCAAGTTTTTTATTATAATGGTCATTTGGTATCACTGCTAAAGATTGTGAAACTTTGAGTTCTTGGTCAAGCTCATAATCAACACAAAACAACTATAAAGCTGGGAGAATTTCATGATAATCTGCTGCTCAGGAAGTGTACAAAATTCAAATTCAAAGTAATATTCATTGGCTGGGTTTTGAGAATTCCTGACACTCAAATGGACATATGTTGTGGTATACTATAGACGACTGCCATATCAGAGTCACAGTGCTCAAGGCTGAGAAGCAGAACGTACAAAAAGGAAATGAGTTTCCGGGAAGATATAGTCAAGGGAGTCTCCTGGATCTACAATTCTGCATAATAGGAAAAATAGATAGAAAGTCTGGCAGCAAAATTAAGAGACAATGAAGAGACCCAGAAATTCCAGCTAGAGACAACAGAGAATATAATAGGAAAACATCAACAAATAACTGAAAAAAAGATACAGGTCTTCTGATTCAAAGGCCAAATAGGGTTTAAAAAACGACCATATGTAGACAATTCAAGGTCTGAAATGATAGTTTAGAGAAAGATACGCCAAGCAAAAGATAAGAGAGGAAAAAAGATGATATGATAGAGTTAAAATAAGATTAAATGGGTAAAAAAGGCTGTAAACTAGATAAAGGGAAACATGCAAATTGATCCACCCAAAAGCAACAATATTTTAAAATATTTTCACATGACTACATAGCTCTGAAATATTTAAAACAAATCTCATAAAAAATACAAGAAAAAATTGAAAAATCCATAACTGTTGTTGGAGAATTTAATGTTGTCTCTCTGTAGTGAACAAAACAGACAGATAAACAAAAGTAAATAAGGGTATTAAGGATCAAATAAAACAATAGCCTTGCAAACAAAAAGTCCTACCATGCAAAATAAATCACCATGCCCTGCAAATAGAACAAAAATAAGCATTCCTTCAAATGCACATGAAACATATACCCCCATGTGATGGCTCCATAAAAGAGCCCAATAAATTACAACTGTATTCTCTAACTACAAGACAGCAAAAATAGAAATTAAACATAAATTAGACTACCTATAGAATCTATTAACATAGAGAGTTTTACACTGTCTTTTAAATAACTGTTGGGTTGAAAAGGCAATCTAAGAGCAACCTGGTTAGAAAGGGAGAGCTTGAAAACTCTATTTGCAAAGCACTTTATATAAGAAGAGAAAAATCTCTGCCCATATTAAAGAACAAATTTGGAGACACAGATGGGGCTTATGGAAATCTAAATTCCTTCCTCCTCCCACACCTCCCTTCGTGCTCCCTCCATAAAGAAACTTACAGTAAAAAAGTAATCTATAGTGAGCAGCTTCGGAGAAAGAAACATCTTCATGTGCTGTTGACAGGGCTTTGCATTGGTAAATCGTTTTGAAGGGCCATTTTTCAGTATCTATAATGATTTAAATATGCATACTTTTTGATCTAACTACTACTTCTAGCAATACTCACACATGTACAAACGTTACATAGTTAAGAATGTTCTTTGCAGCGTGACTTGTACTAGCAAATAATAGAAAACAAAAGAACTGTAAATCAACAGGGAAATAGTCACATAAGTGATATTTCACCCATTCTGTGGGATATGAGGCAGATTTTGTTCTATTTTATTTTAATTTTTATTTATTTATTTAATAATGAAGTATAACTATATGTTCCAACATGGAAGTAAATCCAAGATATATTAAGTCAAAACGTGCAAGTTATATAATAACATATATGATATGAGCTAGCTTACTTTGAAAAGATGTGTATTTGTGTATGCATGTACATATAGATATATAGATAAGAAGAAAAATGTAAGATGAAGCTATGATAGACACATTTAAAGGCATAGTAAAAACCCAGGACAATGTATAGTGAAAGGTTAGACTCTGTACTTGGCATGGATACTCTAAGGGGAGGGTTTGGAGGCACTTTCATCTCTTGATTCTGAATATTTAAGTAGCTCCTGGATCTTAAATAGTGAAAATATATTTTACATATTATTTCTGAATAAAAACAATAAAGTTATTACCCTATTTAGAAAATTAAGGAAATCCAAAAAAACTAAAACGCAAAAAAAATTACTCAAAATTTGACAAAATTCACCTATAACCAGCATAGTGTACCTTATACAGATTGTTCTGTTTGAAAATATCTGGGCGAAGCTCTGTGTTCTGCTCTATTTGTGTAGTCTTCTTCTTTCCTTGTGTCAGAGCCCTGTAGAGTGACAACTGATACTCAGAATAATGACGATAATAACCCACAGGAGCATCAGACAGAAAAGAAATACCCGACTTCTTCATTACACTCCACTTAATAAAGCACAGAAGTAGATTAAGACATTTTAAAAGACTGTCTCTATGAAAGTTGATATGTACAAATTATTGTGTTAGTATCTCATATTCTCAAAAAAAAAACTTTAAAAATACTATTTAATTCTTTACGCTTCTGCAGCAACTTCTTCCCCAAGTCTTACACTTTTAGTAAATGGCTCAACCAATTCAGTACTGATTTTCTTTCATTCGATAATGAGTTCTTTCCTTCACATTCCACATTCAATTCAAATTCCCTGGCTTTCCTTTGAAAATATATTCTCCTTTTGAGGATATATTCTCCAAAAAAAAAAAAAATGTATATATATATAGAGAGAGAGAGAGAGAAAAGCAGTTGGTCCTTTTCTCATCACCTCCACTGCACCCCCAGGCCAAGCCACTGATACCTCCCTGAAGACTTTGGTCATGGTGTCTCTATTTCCACTTTCTCTACAAGAATCTTTTCTTCACAAAGGACCTAGTGTTATCTTTTAAAATATAAATATTTGAGATGTAAATCATTTAATTTACTCCCTGGTCAAAAATACATATGCTCATAAAAATAAAAATAAAAATCCATATTCCTTACCACGACCTGCAAGATTAAGTCCCTGCCTTGCTCTCCTTTGCTTACTTGGTTCTGTCCAAACAGGTCATCTTGTTATTCCTTCACATAGCAGGCTTGTTCCCCTTTAGGGTCTTGGTTCTCACTCTTCTACCTGGGAAGATCCTTTCCCATAGTTCAATGGGGCCATTGGGTCATTCTGTTCAAATGTCACTTCCTCAGAGACCTACTCTGACCATCCTATCTAAAATGGCACCCACACTAGCGCCTGCCCTCGTCCTGCTTGGTTTTCCTCACAACACATCACTACATGATATCAAGTTACGATATCTTGTGCGATATCCAACGCACCAAGGATTTTGTCTCATTCACTTCTGCATCTCGTGTCAAAAAGAGTGACAGTGCCGGCCCGTGGCTTAGCGGTTAAGTGCGCATGCTCCACTACTGGCGGCCCAGGTTCGGATCCCGGGCGCGCACCGACGCACCACTTCTCCAGCCATGCTGAGTCCCACATACAGCAACTAGAAGGATGTGCAACTATGACATACAACTATCTACTGGGGCTTCGGGGGGAAAAAAAAGGATGAGGATTGGCAATAGATGTTAGCTCAGAGCCGGTCTTCCTCAGCAAAAAGAGGAGGATTAGCATGGATGTTAGCTCAGGGCCGATCTTCCTCACACACACAATAATAATAATAATAATAATAAATAAATAAAGTGACAAGTGCAGGTATTGTAATCCTGACACTCAGTGAAAATATGTAAACATGGAAGAGTAAGAAACAGTAGATATTGGGGAATGCTTAACAAGTTAAAGGGGGAGCTTGGGCTATGGTAATGGTGGTGGAGGCAGACAGAAGCAGGCAAATGTGAGAGAGATTTTGAAGGTAAAATCATCAGAACTGTGACAGATTGCAGAGGGGTGTGAGGAAAGGGCAGGAGTCAAGAATTGGTTATAAAAATTGGATAGACATTTGTGCCATTGATTGGGGCACTGAAACGTGCCCAGAATGAGATGTGGGGGACAGATAGAGGGTCAGACAGATAGATGCAGCTCAGCGCATGTCATTTGTTCCAGAGTGCAAGGTGTGCTCAGCTCAGGCTTGTGTGTCTGGGATAATCTCATCAAACGTCCTGCTGGTGGGCCTAATATTGGAATTTGAATATGGGCCTCTCTTTCCACCAATCAGCTGCGCTGCTGTCAGTTTTTACCTTGAGTTGGACCCTTTGGAATCTTGAACTGAAATTGGATGAAAGAGAAATCAGGCATGACCTGGCTGCTGCCATAATATCCAGGAAGTCATATTTTGTTGATTTAATTTGAGAACTCTTTTCTTTAATAGAAGTGTTTAACGTTTTATGTTTATTCTCAAAACTCTGCCTATGTTTATTTCTGTCATCCTGTTGAATGCTTTCCAGGTGGGTTTGTTCTGCTTTGGTGTTGCCACTTTTCTCTTTCCTCCCGTTCTGCCTTTCACCACATGGGCTATTTTTATTTATCTTTTTAAACTTTCTATAGGAATTTGGGATGCAGACTAATGTTGTAATTCTCCTAGTGACTAGTTTCAGAGTTTTTAAAAACCTAATTGAACCTATATTGATATAATTATCAAAATCAAGAATAAAACAGTAAATCCGTATCTGCTCCTAGAGAGGATTAAAAATTTAGTGTGTGACATCTTATTTCTCCAGTCATCATGTTCCATCCTCACAACCCAGTCACTCGAGTTGGAAATATGGAAGGCATCACTGGGTCCTCCTTCCCCCATCTTCCCATCAGCGTTTTCAATGAATTGCTAATTTTTACCTATTTCCTTCCTAAATATCCCTCACATCCATCCTGTTTTCTTACCTCCAATGCATGCTCTAAGAAGCAGGCAGTATTTGATGTATTATGACAATATTTTTTCCCTGCGTAAAACCCTTCAATGATGTCCTCTCACCTCAGGATAAAGTTTGTACCCCATAACACTGCATAAGAAGTCCTCTGAACTCTCACTTGCCCATGTTCCTGGCCCCGGACTTCTTCAGTCCCTACTTTGGAATTTTGATCCAGAAACAAGAAACAATGCATATTTTCCCATAAAGATGTTACTTTTTTTCCTTCATTATTTGCTTGTATTGTCCTGCAACCTTGAATAAATATCCTTTCCATCTCCTTATATCCAATGCTTGGACATAATTAATATTTTGTATTTCACGTTCTCTTAGGAGTTGGTGCCAATAGACCAACCATGGGCACCACCAACCAACCATTTGCCTTGCTTTGATGCTACAACAATAATCTGCATTCTTGTTGTGTCTATCATTGCATTTGCTATATTTTAAATAACTATCTTTTTTGTGTGTTTTTTCCAATAGACATTTAGCCCCTTGAGGGAAAGGGACAATATTTTGCTAGTCTTTTTATCAAAATACTAAGCAATATCTCTATCACTAAACATTAGATGCTCGATAAATGTTATTGAATGTAATTCTTCTTTGCTTCAAAACATCACAAGACCTTTTTATCTGAAAACTCCATTTTTTTTACAACTTAGGAAAATGTTCTGCTGTTATTTTGATTTTTTGTTTCAGCTTCATTTGTTCTGGTTTCCTCTCTAGAAAACCTTATTATTCATCAGCTAGCTATCTGCTCTCTACCCTCATATCTATTTTCTTTTCTGTCTCTGTATTCATTCTTGTGACCTTTGATTTTACATTCTGATTTGTATTATACAACACTGATTTAATTTTGTGCAGTGGAAGTTTTGTAATTTATTGTTTCCTGTGAGGATTTTAATTCTCCTCTTTTTTGGGGGGCTCTGTTTAGCTTTTTTTTTTTTTTAATTTTTTTAAAATTGTATCTCCATATAGCACACTGCTTCAGAACACTTGCTCTGGAGATTGACTACTTTGGTGGTAGAGAGACCAGCTGTGTGCAAATTCTTGCAAATAATTTACTCTGAGCTTCAGTTATCTCATCTGTAAAATGAAACTTATAATAGTACCTACCTCACAGAGCTGTTGTGAGAATTAAATGTAACAAAATATAGGAAGCACTTGGAGCTGGACATTATCATGTTGCAGGAAGAGACACGCATTCCCCGCTGCTGATGTTTCCTTCCTCATAGAAGAGCATCCAGTGGAGGAATACTTCCATCCCTCTCCTCCTCATCTCTCTGTCTCCTTTCAAGTTATCTGAAGTTTTGGGAGAAATCCCCAGCATCCTTTTCTGTCTTCCTTTTGGAATCTCCCTGTCTACTTGAAGAGAGAAGCATGTGTTCTTGATTGCTATCAGCTAAACTTTGTTTTTAATAAATGTATTATTTTAGTTTCCTTGCTGTTTTTGCACTGCTTTTTTCTTACTAATGAATTGGTTCAAGCTCAGGTGGAAAAGAGGACTGTTATTTATTGGGCCACCTTAAATTCCCTATATATGTTTGATTAGGATGGGAATCGAGAAAAAAATGAATTGGAATGAATTCTGGGAGATCAAAATAAAATCTGGAGTTTGAGGCTTATGGAACAGCCAAAGAGGGTACCTGTCAGCCTGGAAGGTGTTGCACTAGGCAATGGGCACATGGGATTTTCCGTTTGTTTGTTTGTTACAATAACTATATTTCAATGCTTCTAAGAGGAATCTCTATGAATGCTTCTAAACTCTAAGAGAGTTTAATGTTTCTAAGAGTAAATTAAGAGTTCCCAGATTGTCCTACTTCCTATTCCTTGTTCAAATATTTGTTGTTTTTATTGTGTTGTTTACAGCTCTTGCTGACGTTTGAACGACAATGACTCAAGATGATATCTCTTATAGCACACATTGCTTTCTTGCTCTTTGGACACGTCTAACATATAGTAGAGAAAATTTCTCTAAGCTTGAGCTAATCATTGATGCTTTATACCTTGCTAACTTGCTGCGGAATAGCTTAACCCATGGAGAATGTCAAATGTTTGATGAAAAAGCCTCCGTAAACTTGGTTTTCATGTAGCTCATCAATTTAGAGGGTTTTCTTTTTAAAGCATGGTGTGGTTTTAAGCCTGTCTTCCTCTTTTTATTGACGCAATTCACATACCATAAAATTCATTTTTTCAAAGTGTACAGTTCAATACTTTTTAGTATATTCAGAAAGTTGTGCAACTATTACTACTATCTAATTCTAGAACATCTCCATCATCCCAAAAATAAACCCCATACCCATTAGCAGTCACTTCGCTCCCCTCTGCCCCTAGCCTTGGCAACCACTAACCTACTTTCTATCCCTATGTAGTTGCCTCCTCTAGACATTTAATATACATGAAATCAAACAATATGTGGCATTTTGTGTCTGGCTTCTTTCACTTATAATATTTTTAAGTTTCACCCATGTTGTAGCACAAATCAGTAATTCCTTCCTTTTTATGGATGAATAATATTCAATTGTGTGGCTGTGCCATATTTTCTTTATCCACTTGTCAGTTGGTAGACATTTGGGGGGATTTTAACTTCGGTTGGTCACTGTAGCTTTTTGTCTATAGGCAAATGGTTATTTCTACAGAAGTAGAGCTGTATATACCAGGCCCTAAGCATTGCAATGTGATCCTCAGCAAACTTGAACAGGAGGCATGGGCTCAGAAAAGGCACAGGCGCCACGTAGGGAGGGCAGACCAGCCATGTGCCGGAAAGGCTGGTGGCCTGTGAGGACACTGGCAGTGTGAAGCCTACCAAATAGACCTCAGCAGGTATAGGCAGCCTCAGTAGCCTCTAGTCCTTGTGAAGCTTAACCCTGAACTACATAGGTGCAGTGGGTCTGGTATTACAGGCTAATTTGCACATATTTGCTTGAATTGATGGAAATAATAAAAATTGCTGCTTTTAAACAAGAAGGCAGCTGAGTTTTTCACATGCTTCTGGGCATTAGTAGGTTTCCAGCTATATATTATTAGGGCCAGGACTAGGTTGATAGTGCTAAACCAGCTGCCAAATTCCATTCTGCATCCACAGTCAAGGAAAAATCCATCGGAGAAATTTTGTGATTTTTTGAAAGGCTCGAAAGGCATGCCCAAGAGCTTGGTGTCAAATTGGATCTAGGCTGATTTAATATAAATAAGAGAGTTGCTCAGGAGACAACTCAAGTTTCCTCAGACCAAGCAAATATATACCAAGGGGCAGTGGAAAGAGTATGGCATAAGACTGAAGATCCCTATTCAGTGGGGAGCGTGGATGCCGTGTCAGGAGATACAGCCCACCCTCAATTCAGTACCAGGTTACAACAGAAACATAGGACTCAAAGGGAAAACAGAACTTTAGAAGCTTGGAATACATTAACCGGTAAACAAATGTACCTCAAATAAGTCTTTGTGACTGGGAATGCTATTATTGCAAATTTCTGAATTTACTATGAAGACAGCAATACCTCAAATGCTACCTTCTGAGAAAGGAGATGGTAAGAGATATGGAAATGCATAAGGCCAAAATCAATTTCTACCAGGAAATTTTTCCCAATTGTGTTTATTGCAGGACATAGGTTAGCTAAAATTTGATGGATATCTAAGGATCTCAGGAATAGGATATTTAAAATAGATGAGGAAGTAATAGTGAGCAGCTGGCAATACTGAAGCTCCCTGGAAGTCTCTTTAGAAGGCAGCTCTGGTTACCTTTGCAAGTATTGTTAGAGCAATTGGAAACAAGTGACCATCATTAGCCAAAATTAACTTCTTGCTAGGAAATTTCTCCCAATTTAAAGTTCACAGATCACAGTTCACATTCTGTCCTTCTTTTTTTTTTTTTCTTTTATGGATTATGGACAACTAGAATCAACTATTTCTCATCCTAAGTGGTAGAAAACAGGGGGATACCGAAGGTGGAGGGAGGGTGTATTTGATTAAAACCACTAATGATTGCCACAGTTGGGTCCTAGAAAAAAGAATGAAAACTGGGATAATTGCTCTAGGGGGCAGGAATTAGTTTGTTTAATAATTCTGTTGTTTGTGATCAATGTTTTGATAATTTTGTGTCTGTTACAATTAAAAAATATGAAGCAAACAAGATACTGGAATTGAAGTAATATAAACCTGAAAGAATTTAGAGTCTATCTGGTACTCAAGGATTGTTCTAGCTTAAATTGAACAGCATAAGAAATTTAAAAGGAAAATCATAATAACAATTAACACAGGGTATCAATGGTGATCTAATTTATAGTAACTCGTTTAATCCTCGTACTAATATCAAGAGTAAAATTATTCCCATTTTACTAATGAAGAAAGTGAGGCACAGAAGCTCTATGTAAAAAGAAGTCCAATATTTCACATCTAACAAGTGATAGAACAGAAATTAAAACCCAGGTATCCTGACCCAAAAACCTATGTTCTTCTTCACTATCATACTATTCCTCAAAAGATATATTTTAAATTTTAATCTCTTTGGATTACTTTTCTCTGTATAAAAAGAAAAAATTGATTTCCATTGTTAATTCCTTTGAATTGTAAAAATGCAAGGGGATTTAACATTTGAAATTTAATTTTTTGCTCAGAATTTCGTGTTGAAAAGAATTATATTCAAATTTGGAGCAACTCTATGTAGGCATTTCATTATATTATTTATTTATTGTTATTATATCTTTTGCATAATCTCTGATAGGCAATATTAGACAACCTAGTTATAGTTAGTTTGGGTAGAGAAATTATAGAAACTAAATTTTCCGCGTTGAGGACAGAGTGGACTTAGTGAATTAATCAATGTATTCTTCTGATGCATTTCCATGCCTTATGAGGACAAAAATTTATATTTTCTGCCAGCAAATCCAGGAGAATATCCAAGGAGCAGTGCTTGGTGTTGGACAAGTGGCCCCATGAAGGTGTAAATATGACTTTCCCAGCTGCTGACCTCCTCCCACAAGAGAAATGGTTACATCCCTTGTTGCCTGCAGGCTCAATGTGTGTTAGTGGAGAAATGTGTATTAGCAACACAGGTTTCCTTCCATGCAGAAGACCACCCATAATTGTTACTGGCATCCTTCCACTTCTTCAGTCTCTCCTTTCCTATGGGAGGAGGAGGCACTTACCTTACTGATGAGTTAAGAATAAGGAATTTGCATGTTCATTCTACTCTCTTCCTTTTGGAAGCTGCCTACTTGACCGCCTGTTCTTGATTGCTCTCTGCCACGCAGTAATCTCAGTGTTTACAGGTCTCCCTGGGTCTTGCACTATTGACTAGAGTCTGTCTAATTCTGAGAATCAGTAGTAGTATTACTATGTCCTTGCCAGTAAATGAAAGCTACACTCTCTGTTAACAGTTCTACCTGTAAGAAAGGTGATTATTTTGGCCTCCTATCTGTATTAATACACATTTTTTAATTTAATGATTGGTTCAAACTTTGGTGGAAAGGAAGGGTGTTATTTATTGGATCATCTTGAACTCCTGATAGTAATCAATCTAAACAGTGAGCATTATTCTTGGTATCATTTTTGCTGTTGCTATCATTGTCATAGTTGTCATCATCATCATCATCTCAGCTGGATCCTTTCGTCTCAGTATATTTCCTTTTCATTTCAGCCTGTTCAGTTCTTACAAAGTCATGCTTTCAGAAAGTTCTCATACATTCCCATACATTAGCTTCAAAAATAATGGTTTACAGAATGTTCTTTCCTTTTTTTACAGTAATTCATACCAATGGCATCCATATATATATATATATATATATATACACATACATATACATATTTTATTGTGGTAAAATAAAAAATAACACAAAAATTTACTGTCTTAACTATGTTTCAGTGTGCAGTTCAGCAGTATTAAGTAAATTCATGTTGTTGTGCAACCATCACCACCATCCATCTCCAGAATACTTTTAATCTTGCAAAACTGAGACTCTGTACCCATTAAACAATAACTCCACATAACCCGCTCTCTCCAGCCCATGGCAACCACCATTCTTTCTACTTTCTTTTCTTTCCATTTTTGTTAATTTCCCCCACACCGCAGCCCTTATTAACCACCATTCTACTCTGTTACTATTAGAGTTTGGCTATTTTTTATTTTAGATCTCACATATGTGAGATCATGCAAAATTTGTCTTTCTGTGTCTGGCTTATTTCACTTAGCATAATATACACCAGGTTCATCCGTGATGTCACAAATGGCAGAATTTCCTTCTTTTTTCTTTTGGCTGAGGAAGATTGGCCCTGGGCCAACATCCGTGTCCATCTTCCTCTACTTTATATGGGATGCTGCCACAGCACAGCCTGACCAGTAGTGTGTTGGCCTGCACCCGGGATCCGAACCTGCGAACCCCGGGCTGCCAAAGCAGAGCTCATGAACTTAACCACTACGCCAGCAGGCTGCATAAGAATTTCCTTCTTTTTTAAGGCTGAAAAATATTCCATTGTGTATATATATATATATATATATTTTTTTTTTCTTTATCCATTCATCCATTGATGGACACTTAAGTTGTTTCTACATCTTGGCTATTGTGAATAATGCTTCAATGAACATGAGAGTACAGCTATCTCTTTGAGGTGGTGGTTTTATTTCCTTTGGATGTATACCCATAAGTGGGATTGCTGGACCATATGGTAGTTTTATTTTCAATTTTCTGAGGAATCTGCATTCTGTTTTCCATAATGGCTGCATCAATTTACATACCCACCAACAGTGTACAAGGGTTCCCTCTTCTCCACATCCTTGCCAACACCCATTGTTTTTTGATTCATAGGTAATAGCCATCCAAATATGTGTGAGGTATTATCTTGTGGTTTTGATTTGCATTTCCCTGATGACTAGTGATGTTGAGCATATTTTCGTATACCTGTTGACCATTTGTATGTTTTCTTTGGAAAAAATGTATTTAGGTCCTTTGCCCATTTTTAATAGGATTATTTGTTTTTTTGTTATTAATTGTAAGAGTTCTTTGTTTATTTTGGATATTAACACCTTGTCAGATATACGGTTTGCAAATATTTTCTCTCAGGTTGCCTTTTCATTTTATTGATTGTTTCCTTTGCTGTGTAGAAACTTTTTAGTTTGATATAGTCTCACTTGTTTATTTTTGCTTTTGTTTCCTGTGCTTTTGGCATCAAATCCAAAAAATCATTGCCAAGACCAATGTCAAGGAGTATTTCTCCTGGATTTTCTTCTAGGAGTTTTATGATTCAGGTCTTACATCTAAGTCTTTAATCCATTTTGGGGTGATTTTTGTGTATGTTGTAAGCTGAGTCCAATTTCATTCTTTTGCATGTGGTTATCCAGTCTAAAATTGGTATGGGACCACAAAAGACCGCAAATAGCGAAAGCAATCTTGAGCAAGAAGAGCAAAACTGGAGGTGTCACACTTCCTGATTTCAAACTATATTACAAAGCTATAGTACTCAAAACAGCATGGTACTGGAATCAAAACACATACATGGATCTATGAAACAGAACAGAGAGCCTAGAAATAAACCCACATATATACAATACAGTCAGTGAGCTTTTCCCCTAGGTTTTCTTCTAGGAGTTTGACAGTCCAGGTCTTACATTTAAGTCTTTAATCCATTTTGAGTTGATTTTTGTGTATAGTACAAAATAAGGGTCGAGTTTCATTCTTTTGCATGTGGATATTTTCTTTTTCATTTTTAATGATCTGAAGCAAATATGGCAACATGTTAAAGTAAGTTGATTCTGGGCAGTGCATATATGCATGTTGTCGTATATTACTCTCTGTATCTTCTTTACTCACAAGAAGACATTATGTTCTTGACCTTGTATATATCTAAGATAGTTCCTATAATATAAACATCTTTTTATACAATGTGAACAGGATGATGAAATTAAGGCAAGAAAAGGGGATGGTATAGAACCACTGGAGAAGGATATCTAGGAGACAAACAAATGAGGCAGTGTAGTGCCTCCTGCTCTTGCTTATATGTGAAAGGATGAGTCCAGGAAATTGGAGGAATTGGACTTCCATTGTAATGAGTGGAACCAGAGAGAAAAAGGCAACAGGTAAAGGCAGACATATAGATTGGGCTCATTTAGGATGATAGGTTTCCCATCCAATGGTTTCTATTTTTTCTATCAACCTAGAGCTCATGTTGACTACTGAGATTGAGAAGGGTACCAGAATGTGGAGGTCAAGGTGGTTAGAGATTTGAAGACAACAGAGAAAGTTTGAAATGATTGTGTGGGAAAAGGGAGGGAGAACTTAATGCGTATACAGAGCAAGAAGGTTGTACAGTATTAGTGAGGATGACCTTCCATTGCTAGCACTCCTGATTGACCAGGGGTGTAATTTGTCAAACTGTTATCAGCAGTTCGGGTATAGATATAGAACCACACAGTGCTATAGTTAGTTAGATTTAGCTATGGTGAGATTTTGTCAGATGTATATGATAAAGACAATCACAAATTAGTTTAGCATATTGTCAAGAGAGTGACTAAAGTAAAAAAACAGAGACTCTAATCTGGATGGAGAGGAGACTAAGAATATAAGGGGATAACAGAAAGACAACAGTAAAACAGAAAAATATAAATATAAAAAAAAATTCTCACAATCCCTTTACCAAACAATAACCACTATTAATACTTTGGTGTACTTCCTCTGAGCCCTTCCTAATCACGTATATATATATATATATATATATATATATATATATATATATATATAGACGTAGATCTCTCTCTCTCTCTGTATGTATATATATATGTATATATGTGAATAAATACATATACACATACATACATACCATATACATGTTCATTTTGTAAGTAAAACATGGCATTACACTATGGTTAGTGTTTTATGCCTCTTTAAATGTACATTACTATCTTTCCAAGCCAGTAAATATTCATCTAGCATTGTTTTAATGGATAAATAATATTAATCTTTTGGAAAATAAAAGATTTACTTAACTTATTCTCTATCGTATGGCATTGATATTGTTAGTAATTGTTTACTATCATAAATATTGTTGTACTAATCAATTTTAAGACTTAGTCTTTCAGGGCAGGACCCTGGCTTAGTGGTTAAATGCGTGCGCTCCGCTACTGGCTGTCCGGGTTCGGATCCCAGGCGCGCACCAACGCACCGTTTCTCCGGCCATGCTGAGGCCGCCTCCCACATACAGCAACTAGAAGGATGTGCAACTGTGACATACAACTATCTACTGAGGCTTCAGGGAAAAAAAAAAAAAAGGAGGAGGATTGGCAATAGATGTCAGCTCAGAGCCGGTCTGCCTCAGCAAAAAGAGAAGGATTAGCATGGATGTTAGCTCAGGGTTGATCTTCCTCACAAAAAAAAAGGTTTAGTCTTTCATATATCTTAAGTACTTTCTTTGAATAAGTCCCTAGATACAGAATTGTAAAAAGAGTTAGTACATTTAAACTACAAATTATACTCTAGGAAGTTTTTCCTAACATATGCTCTCACCAATGTATGGTATGAGGAAAGTCTATTTCTTTGCACCCATATCTATATCAATATATCTATATCTATCTATCTATATTCTATATATCTGTATCTACATCTGTATCTCTATCTATATATATTTGATAAATGGTCTTTGAAACTTCTTCCCTAGGAGAGAATGTTTCATAATACCACAGAGTACAAGAGATGGGACCTAGAAGTGACTTTTTCTATAATTCTTCAGTGACTGTAAGAGGCAGATATCATACCAATAAAATGATCCCTGAACTCACACTTAATTCAGTTTCATAAATTCCAGTCTATTAAACATCTTGAGACTGGACACAGTAAAGAACAATCAGTTCAAATTTCCTCCCTTGGTTCAATTCTTTATTTTTGAGAATGACACAATATTCTTTCTGCTACTCAAGTCAATCATTTTGTAAGTTATTCTCCCTCCTGCCTGTCAACATCCAGCCAATTTTCCTGAGCATACAAGCCATTCATCTAGCAAAAATCTATTGGGCTGACCATGCAACAAGCACTTTGCAAGGTTTGGGAAATAAAGAGATACTCAATTATACAAAACGTAGAGATTTTTGTCACTTCAATATTCCTATAGCATTTATTATCTGCACCACTCTTTGAACCTTAAAACACACAGGCTGTGGTAGATAGATTAGGTTTCCCAGGAAACTGACTCTGAGATGGAGATTTGTGTGCAGGTGGCTTACTGGGGAGGGCTCTTAGGAACAACAAATGTAACCAAGTGAGGAAAGCAGGATTGGGCATAGAGAAATGTTGAACAGTGATGCACTGCAACACAGGCTCTAGCCAGTCCCAGGGGGAGCTCTGTAACTAGAATGGCCCTTCAGAGATGTCCCAATCTAGACAAGGGGGCTGGGCCTTTGCCCCTCCCCATTGACCAGTCACTGGATGTGCATAGCTCCTGGGGCGAGGGAGTAACCTTGGGTAAGGCATCTACCTCAGACCAAGGGCAGTTCCTAGGGCACACTCATCTGTGAACAATTAAAGGGCAATACTCTTGAGGAATGAATACCTTGGTCCTGGAGAGGTAGAACCTGGGAGGCATGCTACGCCATCTACTATACAGCCCAAGCTAACTTATATTACTGAGCTGTGCTCTGGTACTGGTATTCACATCAACAACTTGCTTGTATATGGGTCTTATATCTCCAAATAGATAACTCCTGGAGATCAAGGAAGGTAGATGAAACTTTTTTTCTGTTTATCCATCGATCTAGCATAATACTTTGTAAGTATTAAGTGCTCAATAACACCTGCTATTTAAGTTTACAAAATCCGACCTCTTACTTTTACAAAACACTGCCTGTCCCTGTATTTGCTTTCTCACTTACAGCCACCACCTTAGTCTAAGCATTCATAATTTGTTGTCTGGACTGTTGCTTAACTCCTATAAGCAGTTCTTACATTTTACCTCTTCAATAAAATCTCTTAGGTTTAGCAGGAAGATGGTGGATTCCTTCCTTATGGCTAATCAGTATGGGTTTTGAACTTTGAACACAATATATTAGAGTCATGTACGTATTCAATATCCACGTTCTTCTTTTGTATAACCTGCATAGTTACTGGGCTTAGATTTATGCATCTGATGGCAGAAGTTGTATCTGCCTGACCTTCTTTGCTTAGCACCCAAGTCCAAGTATGTGGACTTCTAGGTGAATAGTTTACATTATGCTTCGCGTGAAGTCTCAAGGTAAAAGCTGAGACTGGTAAACGCTGAGCTGCAGCAGCAGGCATTCGTGGCAACAGCCATACAAGGATGCTGGCCCAATTCTGATCAGAGGTACAGCCGTTAGGGACGAGTCCTGCTGCTTTTCCTAAGATTCTTTTCTCCACAGAATTCCAATTCTTCTTCAGCAGTGGAATCCCAGCTGCTGCTTCTCAGTTCATCGCTCTCTCCACAGATCAGAAGATGTGATAGGATGGGAAAGAGGAAGCTTAGAAGAGAGGTCTATGCACTGCCATTCAGGAAAGCACATAAGTCAGGGACAAGTGGAATTCAATGTCTACCTTAACTCGAACCTGTTTGAAGAAATTCCAAACTGTCCATTTCTCCCTGCTCCAAGTACTTATATTTTTGGAGACACAGCATATGAGTTTTCCATCCTCTGTTTCATCAAAGAAAATGGTTAAATTCATTTTCTTTCTCTGTTTCTATCTTTGTCTTCTCTTGTTGGATCTCCCTCCCTTCATTTCCTCCGTTTTAAATGGTTAGGTACCATTTTGTGAGTGCCTGTTCTGAGCCAGATCTCATACCAATTGCTTTATAGGCAACATCTCAATGTATCTAATCCTCATAACACCTGTTCTTATTTGTGATTATCCCTAGTGTACAGTAATCGAGACTTAGATATTGTTCGTTTCTTGTCAAAGGTCACATTGCTAGCAAGTGAAAGAACTAGAAGTATGGAATAGTCTATACTTTTCCAAATGCTTCATGCTGTCTGTCCACAAACTCCTGGAGGGGAAATTTCTCATAGTTGGGGTCAAAAATAAATAAATGAAACCTATTCCCAGTCTTCTTGGTGTTCTAGACACCTGCTTGAGCTCTACCTACTCTCGCATCTGCTTGCTCCACTAGGGCAGAAGCCAGCAAATAGCATCCCTTTGGTTGGCAGGTGAGGAGTGAGACACCCAGTCAGAGACCAAGCAATATGGTCACAATGTAAGACTCAAATTACACCTTACACATGTTCCATTACAAGTATCTGTCCCAGACAATGCTGACTTCTTCAAAGTATCACAAGTGTGTGACCACTAGTACACAAAGCTCCATGAAATGGGATGACTAATCAATAAACATAGGCATGAGATGGAATGAAATATATGTTAAGAAATATATACTGTATCAATTTAGCATAGACAGTAACATATTCTGTAGACCTTCTTGCACAATTTAGTGACACACCACTGCTGTTATTAATGCTTTGGAAAAATTTATTTATTCCATTCCATTAGTGTATTTTAACAAACATTGCTTTGGGACAGAATGTCTGCCAATTTACGTTTCTGAGACTGTCAACATAATTTACATGCAGACAAAAATATGATACAATATTGCCAATGCAGAATCGGCTTGTCAAATGATATTGTCACAAAGAAATGAAACAGTACCCCAGCTGAGGACCTGAGCCTATTCATCACTGTTGGCTGCACAGAATTTGAGGTGACACGCTGAAATACATTTAATGCCTTTTTTTCATGCATCAAATGAATAAAAAGAGAATGAATGAGGTACTTCTGACTGCCATATACCGTGCAAAAGCAAATAGATTTCTTGTTTCCCAAGGTAAAAAAAAAGAATAAAAATAATACATAGGTTTTCCAAAATAATTGAAGAATGATATTTATTATTCATCTGGAAAACTGAAGATGGCTACAAAAATCATAGTCTTAAGTGTTCGGCTTCAGGGAGGCAGTGATTGAAATTGTTGTGAAAGGAGATCATGTCAACTTAGGGTTCCTGATCCACCCAGGATGAAGAGATGGGGCCAATGGAACAGTAGTAGCTATTTGGCCCAGGAAGTTATGTTAAACAGTATAAGAGGTTTTAACAAGACTGCTTCCTTTAGTAGTGAAGAATTAGAACTGTGGACTTGTCTTTCTGCACTTTGAAAACTTTAACCCCAAGGCCACGGTTTTTGGACACTGATAGGTTCCAGCCCTGGTTCGAGCTGAACATATCTGAGCTTCAGCAGTACCTATGTAAATACTTCAGTCAAAGTTTTTCTAATTCTCCCTGTGCTTACGGTTTGTGAGTTCAAAGGATTTCACTGACTAAAGAACACCCAGCTGGCCCCCAGAAAGGACAACAGGGATGACCACAGAACCTTGCCACTCTGGAAGGACTCACTCTCCAGGACCCGCCTTCACTCACTGAGGAAAGGCTCTGAAGGCTGGAGGCCCTTCTTGTTCTGCCCTTGAAGGTGATGTAAGTATACTTGTGGCTTACCTGCTGCTGCCCGCTTGGTAGAAGGGGAACGAACACGCTTGTTCTCACAGTGGTTCCTCTATCTCATAGGAATCCCTACAGTAAGTGATCATGGCTCTAAAATTTCCCTGTGGTTATAACATCCATGCTCAGACCTCATGTTTTCAAGGGGTGGAAAAGAAACGTCCTGGTCAAGAACTAACAAAAGCAGCTCATGCTCACAATCTATAGGCTGTTTGTTGGGTCAGCCTCATAATGAGGACACTGAGTTCTCTCCTGAAACTTTTGGTTTACCAAACTGAAACATGGGAATAACAAAATGAAATCGTGGAGGACTTTGTGTAGCAGTAGAGAAAAAAATGCACACGACTCCAGTCTGAAGCCCTGACTCTGCCACATATGCTCTGGTCTGATCCTCACTCTCTGAGCTGGCCCTTTGTGTCCTCATATAGAATGGGAATAATATTTATCTCACAATTTCGTTGTGAGAATTAAATGGGAAACTGTTGAACCACGTGAGCTGCTGGATATTCAGCCATTTTTGATGTACAAAATATATAATATCACATAGTTCACCAACCATAATCCCAAACATTAATAAATGCTTATTGGGTGTTGCCTGAACTAAATATAACATATTAAGAATTGAAGAAACTATGCAAACAAAAAGGTAGTGTACTACTATTTTTACTACTAGTGCTAGTACTACAACTGCTGCCATTATTACTATTACTGTCTTAGCAGTTATTCTCCATAATGATATTTGAAATGAAATCTGTGAAATATAGCATTCCAAATATCTCAACACCATGTAAAGCAAGTGATAAAACACAAGATAATTTATATTAAAATGGATTTAAATTTCTGTAGCATATATATAAAACTTCAGCTATTTATCTTTAGGTTCCATGAAAACATCAATCCTATCAGGAAATGTTTTCCCTGAAATTGAACTCTAATCCAAGACCCTGAAAACTCTGTTTAAGCTAATGTCTCCCATTAAGTAGCATAAATGGCATTAAGTGCCATTTTCCATTTTCTACCCTCATTGGCAGCATTGTCAAAACAGCAGCTGGCTTCTGCAATTCAAATCAGAGCGTCAGTGACTGTCCTAATTAATGGCTGGGCAGAAAAGATGATGACAGGAAGGTGTGGGTGGCCAATACACCAAGAGGGGTGAAGAGACAGACATAGCTCCTGAGAGCTCCCAAGCCCAGATGCACATACAACTCATTAGTAAAGGGGGAGAGAAAAAGGGCAGGACATGAAGAAGAAAAATAATATAAGAAAAGAGACACAGACAGGAAGTAGATAGAGGAAGAGGCAATAAAGCAATGGGGAAAAATTGCTATAGAAAAACAGGATGGGGGCCGGCCTAGTGGCACAAGTGGTTAAGTTCGTGTGCTCCGCTGCGGCGGCCTGGGGTTCGCCGGTTCGGATCCCGGGGGCACACCGACGCACTGCTTGGCAAGCCATGTTGTCGTGGCGTCCCATATAAAGTGGAGGAAGATGGGCACGGATGTTAGCCCAGGGCCAGTCTTCCTCAGCAAAAAAAAGGAGGATTGGCAGATGTTAGCACAGGGCTGATCTCTTCGCAAAAAAAAAAGAAAAACAAGATGATACATCAAGAGTGGCCCACATCTGCTGGGTCTGAGAGAGGAAAGTGTTTGCTTGAGGTAACAATTGGAGTGAATTATATGACACTTTTTCTCTGGCCAGAAAAATTTCTTCCTGACCCCAGCTGGAGATCAGATGGTGCCCTGGAGAACGAAGATGAATAGCTTTTGTCATTTTGATCTCTGCATTGGAAATTACCGTTGCTATCCTTATGAAGGAGTTAAATCTATTTTAAAGATATTATATTAAAAAAAAATTTACCTCAGTAATAACTTGTAGCCAAATGTGAATGGGATAGTTTGGGATAAAAGAGACAGAATTTAAAACAACAACAACAAAAATCTCTTCTTTCCAAATCCCTGCCAGCAGGAAAGATTAAAGTATATTTTCTCTTTCTTTAATTGCATGGAGTGATGTGCATACTGGTCAAAACCACTATGGAATTTGACAAATCACTGAATCTGGAGTTTTTTAGCTGAAAATACAAATGGATTCTGATTATGTACTCCAAACACATTTGCACCTGAATCAGAATATTTATAGGCTCTGAAAAGACCACTGAAATGTAGAACCAGATATAAGTTGGGTTGGGATAATTTTAGTGTCAAGTACTAATCAAAGAGCCAAATAAACTACCTAAAATAACCTGAACTTTTTAAAGCCGAGCAATGTCAAAGCTGAAAAAGGGCTCTGAATGAAAGAACTTTTATACAGTCTTCACTCCATCAGTCACCGTGCTCAGATTATGGCTTCCTACATTGTCCAGAACTCTGGTCTTCAGCTCTAGCGCAGAAAGGGGCATCAGAGATGAGACAAACATTTGATCATGGACCTCCTCACCACTCTGCAGATGACAGACATAAACATGTTTCTGAAGGGTGGTATTGTACTATTGGTGAGTGGCTCACATGAGAGTTTTATTTGGTACACGAGCAGGTTGGTTTATCTATGTAGAAATCTTGTACATCAAACCCATGTAACAAATTCTTTTAAAATAGATTTATATAAGTGAAAAAGTGAGTTGACAAAGAAAAATATTAAATTTATAACATGCATGTGAATATGCAAAACATGTCAAAATTATGACGTTGGTCCTTGGATGATTAAAGTTTGCAAAACACTAGCTTAGATGAAGGCATAGGTGGCTGTTGGCCAAAGTTCCAGATGGTGCAAAGCTAAGAGGAATGGAGACAATGTCTGATGAGAGAACCTTGATGGGGGGGATGCTGAGCAGACACTAAAAATAATAAATTAAAATAGCAGAAATGTAAATTTTTATATTTTAGGTGCAAAACAACATCAGAATAAGCACAGGAGGTGTGGGACCTCACTTCACTGCAATTTATGTGAAAATAATTTGTTTTATTAATAATATAAAACTCTTGTGCTTGGGTTTGACTTCACAGTATAAAAGTTGCATTCACATATCTTTTCCCTTTCAGCTTAATTTGAACACAGCTCGATACAAGTCAAGAACTTCCTAAAATTCTAATTTAATTTAGGATGTAGATAGACGGATATAATGGAAGAGGAGGGCAGTGTTAATCATGCTCCAGAAAAGGAGAGCAGGGCAGTGTTAATCATGCTCCAGAAAAGGAGAGTGGAAAAGAAAATCAAGTCCTATCACTTTAACCCTGTTTTGGATATTGTAGTTACAATAAAATGGAAAGTTTTTAGTCTCCAACTCTTTTACAACATAGAGTTTTGCTCTTTCCTACAACATAGAGTTTTGTTCTTGCCTATACTCCTGTTCCCCTTTGTTAATAATCTGGGAATTTATAACCATTAGATTCCTAATGTCATGAATTTGACAATACGTTTTCTTTAAATTTACACTCAGTTTTAAAACTAGAGTTATAAAATATTTATTCTTTTTTTTTTTTTGTGAGGAAGATCAGCCCTGAGCTAACATCCATGCCAAGCCTCCTCTTTTTGCTGAGGAAGACTGGCCCTGAGCTAACATCTATTGCCAATACTCCTCCTTTTTTTCCCTTTTTCTCCCCAAAGCCCCAGTAGATAGTTGTATGTCGTAGTTGCACATCCTTCTAGTTGCTGTATGTGGGACGCCGCCTCAGCATGGCCGGACAAGTGGTGCGTTGGTGCGCGCCCGGGTTCCGAACCCCTGGCCGCCAGTAGCAGAGCGCAAGCACTTAACCACTAAGCCAGGGGGCTGGCCCCTATTCTTACTTTTTAAATGGCCTCTCTTCTACCTCTTTGTGTCATAACATCTACAGTCTTGACCTCTTGCTTCTGATATTCCTTCTTCCTTTATCTCCCTTTCAGAAAACTATATCTTCAAGAGCGTCTACCTGTGTGTGTGTTGAGTATACTTGGCTGGTAGAGGATCTGAGACTTGGCATTGCTAAAAATGTTTTCCTCTTGCTTTTCTACATTAAAAAAGAAAAACAGGGAAGCTGGTGAAATATTCTTAAATCACAAAAATTGTTTTTCAAACTCCTATGAATTTTCTTCTATTATCTTCTGACAGTTGGTGTTGCAGAGCAAAAAATTGAGGCTACCCTAAAATTGGTTTCTCCATAAGACATTATATTTCTAGTTTCGCTTTTTTACCCTTACTGAATGCTTATGAGTTATAGTGTCTCTATTTATTGCAATCCAAATTTTTGTTATGATGTGTCTAGGTATTTTCTTTAACTGTCTTGTGAGATACCTCAATCTACATGTAGGTCTTTCTTCAGGTGAAAAAAATGTATGTCCGATTTTTTTTCCCCTGCTACATTTTTGGATATTAATTAGTCTTGTGTTGTTATGCTCTGTCCACCATATTTATCATGTGTTTATTATGCTTATCTTTTCCTTTATCCTATTGTTCTGCATTTTGAGATATCTTCTCGAATTGTTAGCTACATCACTGATGAAATTATTTCAGCATCAAACTTACTTCTTATGATTTCATCACCCTCTTGTGCTCTTAGCCCTCTTGTGAGTCTTCTTCATCTCATGTCTCTCTTTTCATCTTATCTTCTTGGTCCTCCATCATATCATCTTACTCTTTGTTTCCTTATCATTTTTGTTCCTGTTTTATAAAGTATACTCTCCTTTCACTCTAAGGAGAATGCCAAACAGTGCCCTGAAACTTTCTCCTAGAACTTAGAATACCTTTTTTTCAGAAATCTTCCTCTAGTTTCCCCTTCGTTTGTCATGTTTCTTCATCGGCCACATGAAGACTCTTCCCCTCTCTCCACAATTTCTCCTCTTCTCATCCTTAAACCAGGCAAGATTAATTCATAGTCATTATTTGTCAATAGACAAAGTGCATAGCTTGTTTCCCTTCACCAAAGTTTTTTCCTGCCTATTCTCTATCAAGGAACAGTTTAATAAAACTTTGTAGTTGTATTAAAAAAAAAACAAAACAACTTAAGAATAAACTTTGACACTTCCTTCTATTATACTTGCTATGCTTTGGTGCATTAGCAAGTCCTGTGTGTTTAGCCTGGTAAATATACCACTAATACACTCACTTCTCCTCTGCGCTGCCATATTCCCAGCCCAAGGCACCATGACCTCTGGCTTGGACAGTACAGATAGTATCCTAACTGCTTTTACTACACCTACTTTTCTCTTGGCAAGAGTGACCTTTTTAAATGCAAATGAACCTGTGACTTCCCAGGTGAAAATTCTTCTATGCCTTCCCATTGCTCTTAAGTTGAAAAATCAATTAACTTCAGATTACTTCAAGATTCTGCATATGCTGGCACCTGCTCGACTCACCAGACTCTCTGGCATCCTCCCTGTCTGAGCCATCATTTCAGATTCTTAAACAGAGCCTTTTCCCTCTGTCACAGGGTCTTTGCATTTGCTGTTTCTTCTACCAGGAAGGCTCCCTGTCCCCACCTCACACAAAACATTCAGCTAATACTTACACAAATTTTAGTCTTTGAGCTCAGATTACATCTTTTGGAGGAAAACTTCCTTGACATTTCAGATAAGAGTTAGTGCCGTTGTTCCATATTCCAAGATTATACTCTCAATTTCCTTTACGGTACATTTCACAACGTATAAACTATATTTCTGCCATTATTTAACTATTAATTTCTTCCATCTAACTGAAAGCTCCATGTAACTGTGTCTGTTTTGACCAACATTTGTTGAATTAATCATTGAATCTCTGTTTCCTTTTCTCAGATCTACGGTTGGAAAGCAGGTTGAAGTTCATAACTCCTAATTCAATCCAACATTTCAAGCGGGCTCTCAGCTAATTCCCTCATGCTTTATTGGAAAGACATCTTGTGTATGAACAATTACAATTCACAGTGTACACTAGAAACAGGGTTTTTGGCCTTGCCCACAGTAGCATATGTCTAAGGACTCCATATCCTCCCAGAATGTTGGCTCTACCAATTTACTGCCCAAACCCCGTAATTGATTTAGGATCCAGTTAGGTTCTGGGCCTTCTGGACTTATATCAAAAGTCACCTCCCTGATATTGATAAACTAGCCCCTTCAACTCGCTATATCATATCTCCCTATTTTATTTTTTTCTTCATAATTCAGAGCTGCTTAGCACCTTCTTTGCTCTGGGGGCACTAATATCCACCAAAGAGAAGCCTTTTTCCAGTGTAGTCATATCACTCTCCACAGGCCACAGGCCCAACTGAAAACATATTCACAAGCTTGTGTCCTCAGTGTAAGAGAAGTGGTGAGAGGAAGAGTTGCTCTGATCTGTTCACATATTCTGCCTTGCAAGGTCCCAGGGGAGCTAGCAGTGCAGAAGAGGAGGTGACAGCAGGCCAGGGAGAGCCTGTGGCTGCAGCCTGGGCAGTGTATCCTGGGAAGGGACTGCAGCCACAGGCACCAGCGCTCTCCAGAGGTCCTCTCATAAATATCTTTGGGAAAGAAGTTATGAAGTGGAGGAGAGAATGTGTTGTGGGTAGGAATCTTTTTAGGGAAGCAACAGGATCATCCTCTATTCAGAAAACAGCACCTCAGTGGCCATTATCCCTTCCTCCTCCTACCAGAAGCGCCTCATCCCATGTTCTGAGCCTTAGAACCTTGAATTCATGGTTCATGTGACTAAGAATAAGTGGCACTTGTACAGACACACGCCTTGCCTTTCAGATTTGAACTATTCCAGGGCCAGCTTCTTCCGCAGAAAGCCTGAGCCATAAGTGTACTCTCAGAGCAGGAACGACCTGGCAGATATGGAATATAAGCTCAGCGCAATAAGGCGGAGGCCTGGTCAAACCCCCCTCTTCCTCATATGAATTAGGAATCTCGGTTACGGACCACGTTTTACTGCTTCATTGATCCAGGGGATGGTTTTGGTTTGAGAGCCTAATCTACGAGAAATTCCATATTGAGACTATTGCAGGAAATGCAGCCCCCATCCATTTTCCTAGAACAAAAGTTGGCACTTTTACTTCTTTCTTCTCTTTTTTTCCCGTTTTTCTTACCTCCCGTTGCTTTTGGTACCATGGAAAGATTTTTCTGTCCAAAGACATGTGACATATTCCAGATGTATTGCACTGAGAGTGTACAGCACAAATCAACTTGCCTTGAGCTTCTCTGATATATAGCCAGTGTTTTAATGTTCCCATTTATACCGATCTGTAATACATCGTCATAGTGTTGGTTAATCACAAATGACAAGGGTGGAAAATGTAATAAAGACAGGGGCACATTAATCTACTTTGTATGAAAATGTGGAAAGGTAATCCAATTTTGAACTGCTTGCTCTTAAAAATATATAAAAGTTTGTAAGATATCCATATCTTAGTTGGGGAGATGGCAGTCAATCCGAAAGAGCAATATTTCAGGGTAATGAGGCCTCTGTATCTTGAGTGTGTGCATAGTGGTAGTGAGCCCAGGCTGAGAAACAAGCCGGAGGACTGAGTTACCTGATGATCTACTAGAAGCCTCTTTGTTAGGAAATCAACGTGCAGATGGCATCCAGGTAAGTTTATTCTGCATGGGCCTCAGAGAGATTCCAGGGCTTGGGATGCTCTTGTGCCTCCCCCTGCACAACCCCTAAGGGTAACTCATATGAAAGGTATTTCTGACTCTGTTCTAAAGACAAGCCAGAGTTCATTTTGCGATAAATCCACAGAAGTGAGGTAGCCATACCAGAATGCATGTTTCTAGCAGGGGAGTTGGGGTGAGGGAGAGAGTGGCTATGATGAGGTCAGGTTTGTCTCAAACCACCACTGATGTCATTCCGATAATTGTGCATGTCTGTCTTTGTGGGGTGGTGTTCCTTGCATGCATGGACATAGCCGAACATTTAGTGCTCACACCTGACAGAAGCATAGTGAGGGAACACGAACTCTGGACTTATAGGACAGGGAGTTTTCATCTCACCTTCTATTTGCTCTGTGACATTGGACAAATGGCGTAACTTCTCTGAGTCTGTTTCCTTATCAGTAAAACATAAATTATAGTACTTACCTCACAGGATTGTTAGAAATACAGGACCCAGCAATTCTACTCCTATGTAGAGAAATGAAAACAAAACCTGTATAAAACATGTACAAAAACCTGTACACGAATATTCATAGAGGCATTATTCAGGATAGCCAAAAGATGTAAACAACTCAGATGTCCATCAAGTGATGGATGGATAAACAAATGTGGTACAATGGAATATTATTCTGTCATGAAAAAGAATGCAGATACGTGATGTAACATGCATGAACCTTAAAAACATTATACTAAGTAAAACAAACCAGTCACAAAAGACTACATATTATATAATTCCTTTCATATGAAATGTTCAGAAAAGGGTAATATAAAGAGACAGAAAGTAGACTAGTGGTTGCTTAAGGGCTGGTGAGGAGGAGAATAGACAGGTGATAGCTGAAGAGTACAGAATTCCTCTCTGAGGAGATAAAAATGTTCTAAAAATGGCTGTGGTGATGGTTGCACATATCTGTCAATATACTTAAAACCATTGAAATGTACACTTTAAGTAAGTGAAATTTATGGTATCTGAATTATATCTCAACAAAGCTATTTAAAAAAAGTAATACAGGATATACTGTATGAAAAGTCACCTATTCCTAAAGTAGGCATGTGATAAGAATTAAATAAATAATAACTGATATTATTAGTCACCATCATCTCTATCCCAATATATACACAACTTACATAGTGTTAGATATATAGAAAGTCCAGAGTATACTATGTTTACTTTGCATTTCACATTTTGCACACCTGACCAAGAGGGGCCTACTCTGGAAATTAATACAAAATTGGTAATAACTTACATGGTTCTGAAATCACAAGAGTCAGCTCAGCCTTCCCTCTATGACCAACCAGCCTCCTCCTGGGGCACCACCCTTCCTCCACAGCCCACAGCCCTGTCCCTGGGGCAATGGGTCCAAGCATCTGTCCTAGTGCCTTTACCAATACCCTATGAAAGAGCCTGATTGAGTAAATCAAATCAGTCCCGACCTTGAGGAACTTGCGCAGTTGGTAAAGAGCCCCCTTTATAGAACATAACACCAGGGAGTAGATCTTACACTCGTGAGAAATCACTACATCTGGGCAGACACTTGGCCCAAGTACTACAGAAGCAACTAGTGCAAAGGACTTGACCTCAGTTGTCATACTACATGCACAACTCCATGAGGCCAACTTCTAGTCGGCCATTAGTGCCCTGCTGTGGTGGACTGGTATTGTGTCAACTTAGCTAAGGGAAAACTACGTGTCTCTGCAGAGTCTGGGTTAGTGTGAGCCACAAAATGCATTTTTCACAAGATTCAGAGGCCAGCGTGAAGCAACAGCCATATTCTTTATAATGATGATTTCTTTGAATTGGTTCTGGGTTATCTGGAATTGATCCTCTGACTTGATTAGAAAGTTAAAGGTGTTACTGACCCTATCTGAAACGGTAAAGGATACTCTAATAGTTCAAGTCATGCATTAACACATGATTATTTAATCAATCACCTGTATACACCTTTAATTAAGGGCCCATGGGAAATGACCAAGGATTTGCTGTCATAGAACATTGTGAGAAAAATAAGTTGTATAATATGGTTGGTTGGTTGGTTGGTTATGACTAAGCACACCAAAGAAATGAGAGAAACAAAATGGTGAGTTTGGGGCTTTCAATTTCTAGCTCAAGATCTGTGTAAGTGTGACAGACACACCTTAAGGTGAGCCCCAGTGAGTTATACCCTTGTATGATCTCTTTCCTTGGAGTGCTGGTGGAACCCATGGTTTACTTCTAGACAATAGAACATAGCAAATGTATAGATCCCATCATAATGCAATTACATTATGTTGTATAAGTCTGCATCATAGCAAACTACAGACAGATCCTTCTACTAGTTTTGAAGAAACAAGCCATCATGAGTTTTACAGTTTTTACAGTTGCAAAGAAATGGATCCTGCCAACAAACATGTGAGCTTGGAAGAAGACCTGAGCCCCAGCTGAGACTTCAGTCCCAGCTGATGCCTTGATTGCAGCTTTGTGCAACCCTAAACAAAGGACTCAGCTAAGCTGTACCTGGAATCCTGACACATGGAATCTACAAGATATTATCAAATGGAGGTTGTTTTAAGCTGCTAAGCTTGTGGTAATTTTTTACGCAGCAATAGAAAACTAATGCAGCAAAGGGCTTGGAAGTTTCTATGCTGCCTTAAAGAAAACCTTTACATCCTAGAGCCACAGGCTCAAGATTTTTGAAAACCAAACCCAAAATCTAATCCCGCATGTGATTGAATTACAATTAAAATTGAATTCTCACATTTGTAAGCTCTCGTGTTAAAGTTATGGCATTGATTAGAAATAAGAAGGACGCTGAAAATTGGGATGAGGACATAAGAGGTGATTTCAGTGAAACTGGCAAGCATTAATCCCTACATTTTGCCAAGTAGCCTGAGGAGGTTAGTTTCTTCTTGCTAGCGCACGTACAATAGCCTCTCCTGCAATACAGTTGCCTTACAGAGGGCTGCTGCTCGTCTTAAGGACATAGCCTCACCTTTTTTTACTTCTTCAGCTATAATTGATATTGACTTCACACAAGGTTGACATAAGGGAAACCGTATTTTAGAAAAGAAACCATATTGTAACTTTGAATGACCCCTAACTAACTAACCTAGCTGGATATGCACCCTCCAGGAGATCTATCTGCTCCTTAGACTTTATGACCCCTGCTTGTGTATGTACTCCCAGCTGCGATAAGACGATAACTTTGTTCTTTTGAGTTCCTTAGGAATGTGATGACTCCCAGAGAAAGAGCCTCTGCTGATAGCCGTCATCAATGACAACTGAAAGATCTGGTGTGGCGGCTCCCAGTCTGTAACACCAGAGGGTCGACATTCCTAACCCCCTCCCATATAACCCACTGGCCTATATAACTACTTCAAGATTCTGTGCCCCCCTTAAGATAGTTCTTGAGGACACTAGTCCCCTCATCTTCTGATTTGCTAGCTTATGACTTAACAAAATGCCCTTTCTCTGCCACCATCTTGCCTCTTTTTTTTTTTTTTTTTTTGGTGAGGAAGATCAGCCCTGAGCTAACATCCATGCTAATCCTCCTCTTTTTGCTGAGGAAGACCAGCTCTGAGCTAACATCTATTGCCAATCCTCCTCCTATTTTTTTTTCCCCCAAAGCCCTAGTAGATAGTTGTATGTCATAGTTGGACATCCTTCTAGTTGCTGTATGTGGGACACGGCCTCAGCGTGGCCAGAGAAGCAGTGCTACGGTGCGCACCCAGGATCTGAACCCGGACCACCAGTAGTGGAGCGCGCGCACTTAACCGCTAAGCCACGGGGCCAGCCCCATCCTGGCTCTTGACAATTGGCTTTTGTCTTGCGGCGAGCAGATCGTCTCTTTTGTGTGGTAACGTAACCAGATTCAAGTCCCAGCAAGTGACTCAAAGCCTGTAAGGTACAAAGTATGACCTATGAAGAGGTATAATATACGCTCAAATAATTGCATGATTTTTACAATTTATATCAACCAAATCCATGTGTGTGGGAATGGGTCCTAAGACCGTTGGATAAGGATGGAAAGAATATAATGTTGGATTGAGCCAAATTTATTGATATGGGCTTACTAAAGAGATTCTGGATTCAATATGTTAGCTCAAGTGTCTGGAGTGATCCTACTACCTTACTTGTTTGGTTGACCGAAATTTGGACTCAAAAGTGACCTATATTAAATGAAATTGAAGTGCCCAAAATTCCCTGGCATATTGTAGAGGAAAATATTCATTTGCTTGGGGAAATTGGAATGTTAGAGTAGATTTTTCATGTAATACCCTACCCTATTAATATGTCCCCCAGATGACACGTTCTTTACAAAGCCTGTGAGAAATATATTGGTGAGGAGAGCCTCAGCATCCTTGAAAAACTCTCTGGTATTTACTTTCTGTATATCAAGATTGACAGCAGAAACTGCTACCATTGAACTGGACTCCCTGAATTCATTAGGAGTGATGAGATTTGAGAATTGCAAGAGCCAAGTTAATTACCAAAATCAAAGTAGGTGAGGTTACCATAATAAGCTGCAGAGCCAAAGTAGTGATCAGTTTTTAGTGTTGGTTGGTTGATAATGGTGTCCCCAGAACTGAAATACATGGACAGACTATTGAAGTCTTACTTGATTTGTATTAGCAAGAATCTCTAGGTGTGATGAACAGAAGTTTGACTTGAATCACCACAAAAAATAGTCATGGCCTATCAACGAATTCCTAGTTTTGAGCCAATTCACAGACATAGAGCCTCTTGAATGAGGAGAGAACCTGAGACCCCTTGAGGAATGATGCTGCCATATTGCTAACATTTATACTGTAAATCTTTTCCCTAGCCTGTCCCAAAGGAACCTGTAGCTGAGCTATTTACCCGAATGATAACGCATTGGGGAAGAGAAACTAATCACACTTTTTAGGGATTACTGATACTGATTATGAACTGACTTTAATTCCTGGAGATCCATAATACCACTTTTGTCTACTAGTCAAAAAAGAGACTTAAGAAGGTAGGATGATTAATGAAACTTTGTTGGGTTCTGACTTATAGTGGACCCAATGAGTCACCAGTGACACTCTGTGTCTGTTTTCCCTGTTTCAACATATATAATTAACACGGATATACTCAGCATCTGGTAGAATCTCCACATTGGTTCCCTGACCTGTAGGATGTGGGCTATTATTATAGAAAAAGTCAAGTGGAAAACACTTCAACTGCTTCCATCTACCAAAATAATAAACCAAAAGTAATGCCATGTTGGGGAGAAAAAATTTCTTCTCTACTCTTCTAAGCTCTTCTGATTGGTCAAAGAATTAAATTGACATGAGACAGAATAACAGGAGTAAAACAAATAGAAGTTTAGTAACATATATACTTCCTATATATGTGGGAGAGATCCAGGAAAACTGAGGAACTCCCCAAAAAGGCCAAAGCCATTACCTTAAATAAATATCTTCAGCTAAATAAATAAATATCTTCAGCTAAAGACAAAAGATGTTGGGAGTAAGGATTCAGTTATGGGAGGTTACCAGGAAAAGCACAGTAAACAAAAGTAAGGTTGTTATGCAGGTTTAAGTCCATGCCTTCTCAGTTG